>NW_006442490.1:1794706-1823853 GCF_000325575.1 Pteropus alecto | reverse complement strand
CAAACAAGTGATCTATAAAAACTGGCAAGAAGAATTTATCCTAGAGCTGCCCCTGAAAAAGGAAGCATTTGAATCGATAAGCAGAACCATCAACACAACTTTATTTCAATTTTATCCTTTTTAAAATATGTTTCATTAAAGTATAGTTAGCATACAATATTATATTAGTTTCATGTGTACAACACAGTGATTAGACATTTATATACCTTATGATGTATATGATATATAGACCGCTCTAAGTCTAGTAACCATCAGTTACCATGCAAAGTTATTATACTATTGACTAAGTGTCCACCAAAAAAAATATTAGAATAAATGAATTCCGTAAAGGTGCAGGATACAAAATTTATCTCAATTTTGAAATACTTCCTTAGGGCACAAGAGATGCCAAAGAAACTGGTCATGGTAAAAGCCTCCGCACAAACATCCCCGATTGCCACATCATAGCTAAATTCAGAGGTGCTGATGGGAACTCTCTCAAGGTCCAGACCAAACACTTCTTGTTCTCCCTGGTGCTACTGAAGAGAGGCCAACTGCTCCACTCAAGATTCCTCAGAATATCACCTGTGCTTCCATCCCCTCAAACTGGCTGTGTGAGAATAGAAAACCCGAATCGCAGCTCAGTCCTTGGTCCAGCACAATATCCAGGCCAAGGTGACTGCCAAAGGCCTCCCTGAACTTCGCTGGGTGTTCCACCAAGTTGGAGAGGATCTCCCACAACCCCTCTTCCAGAAGGGAAACCCATGGCAGAACACTGGCAGCAGAGAGTCCAGGATGATTTCTGTGTCTCTGCCACCTCAGAGAGGGCCATGGATCACAAAGCAGAAGTCCAAGAGTAAAGGAAATGAATTCTACTTCCTCATGACAATGAAACTGCAGAGCAAGACACTGATAGCCAGGGTAGGAGTTCAGGTTGGAGATTATCATCCCAGCAGGTGGCACATACTGCCAAATTGTCGGTAATTGTAGGACTACAAGGTGCTAATGTACCCCTGGAAGAAGTAGAGAGCTGGGGAGAAGTTAAATTGGTTTTAATATGGAGTTTACACTTAATGATCCCTTCAGTTCAAGGTTTAAGTTCAGGATTTAAAGGGCATGAAGACCCTAAATTAGAGGTAAACTCTCTGAAGATGGAACCCTGGTACGTGCAGGCCCAGCCCTGCTTGAGAGATAATGAACTGTCTCGAAGTCCCCACCTGCAAAGGCTAGCAAGCTGACATGTGAAAAAAAGTCAGGAACCCAGCCAGCTGCTTTTCATCCAAGATGTCTGTCTGAGCATTTTGTTATGAGCTAAGAAACTGGTTAGCTTGCAATTAGCACAGACCTTTCTGGAAAGCTCCTCTTAGGGGCCCTTGATGAATGGCAGTGGAAACCTTGAATGAATTCATTTTTTTTAGTTGATAGAAACAAGGAGGCGTAACACATCTGTTAGAAAAGCACACTTAACGGCTAAAGTCTGCAGAGCAAGACTTGGACAAGAAGTGAATGTTTTATTTTAAAATCCAGCACACCTTTAAGATCACAAAACTTTGCAGGCAGAGTGGAGGTATCGAGATGACACTTGGGTTTACACCAACATTCTGTTAATCCATAAAAAATACAGCCTCAGGGTATCCAAAAGGATGTGAAATGAAAATCCAAAGAGAGTCATTAAAAGAAAATCTTCATTGGAAAAGATGTTGTAACTGAAAGGTTTTGCTAATGGGTCATTTTAATGCAGGGTATTTAAAAACCACAATCCTACAATGAGGGTCTTCAGTAAAGAGAAAATCCTGAAATACTTTTTTTCCAAAGGGAAAATCCTGAAATACTTTTTTTCCACAGGTCTATAATCATGTCCTATGACAAATATGAGTTTGCTTGAGTAATCTTCTGAGCACCCCAGTCCCTTTGTGGTGAAAATGTCAAGAGACAAAGAGGAATGGAGGATGAGTAATTTACGAGAGAAAAGAAGGCCTTAATCCACTGCCACTTTAGGCAAACTTCATTAACCTTTGGGATACCAGTCCCCATTTACTAATGAATTGAGACCCATCTAGAGTTCCACAGGTATCAAGTGCTACCTTAATTAGAATCTGGATCTCGTGACCTTCCTTTCTCCATCAACAATTCTTTTAGTGATAGAGCTTTCAGTGAGGCTATTTGTGATCTGGAGACAAAATAACAGCTTATTTTCAAGTAATCTACATGGTGTGTGTGTGGAAGGGAGGTGTTTACATTTAAGATTGCTTTTGCTTATAAGTTTTAGTTTTTAGGCTTGATTGCCTTTGGTCCCAGGAAAGAAAAATCAGCCACAGGGTGGAGAGGTTCTGGGAAGTATGTGTAGGTGGGAAAAAGAGGGATAGAGGCAAGGTGGCCCATGCACGGTCCTAAAGGAATATCCATTCCTTTGCGATGGGAGGGAAATGAGAGACAGCTTGAGGGAGCAGAAGAGTGAGTGACTGCTAAGGAATTAGCTCTCATTCCAGCCCACCAGCAGGGGCCTGATTACGATTTGATTTTAACCCTTGGTTTACCTTGGCAAAGGAAAATCACACTCCTTTGCTTGCAGCTACCATTGTTTTTTCAATACAAATAATACCTTCAAGTGGGAAATTCAGAGGGAGAAACATTTTTCTTAGTCTGCTTCTCAAAATACAAGACAGGAATATATGCAAATAAATATGATATTTCCCCCATATCAAGGACATGAATTCTAAAAGAATAATATTTAGCCTTTTTTATTGGCTGTCATTCAAAGATCTGTAAACAATTACTAGAAAATTTAATTACTTTGCATTTTATAGCTGAGAAGTTGGAGCTAGCAAGGCTAACAAAAAAAGTTGTCTAATCCAAGATACAAGCATCCTGGCTTCAACACACATTCTCCAAGGTCTGGGAAATCTCTACATCAGGACAATCCAGGCCACATTTATTAAACACCTACTATTCGCTAAGCACTTCCATATACGTTATCTTACTTAATCCTCACAATAACCCAGTAAGGAAAGTAGGTATTAACACCTCTTTTACAGATAAAGAAAAATGAGGTTCTAAAAAATGGAAATTTATATGCATTTATACTTACAATTTCAAAAAAGTTTGTACATATATTTCTAATCTCTTTTAATCCTCACAGAATATTTTCAGATTATGTACATCAGGTATTATTAATAGTTACAATGTACAAAATGAGGAAACTGAGCTCAGAAAATGAAGTAACTAAAGCTCACACTACTAATCAGTAACAGATCTGAGGCTTAAATTAAGTTCTCCAACTCTAACCCTTCAGCTCTGTCCACTTATGGTAGAATCTATTTCACACAGGCCATTTGACTCAATTAATGCTCCCTAAAAGGATCAGCTCACTATAATATGGAATGTCGTTCATGCAACACACATGCATGAGCCAGGCAATGTGCAAGATACTATAGGGATCAGATCCAAACTGCATTCTGGCTTTTCTCAAGTATCTGCCTGTCTAATGGAAACAGTGGCCAGGCACTCAATGAACTCTACAAGCCACACCTTGGTAAGAAGGATGAGAAAATGGTTGATGAAGTCCCACTGTACCAATACAAAGCCATCAATTCCAAATGTGGAAGGAGAGGAAATAAGAAAGTCTTCTTAGAGGAGATGGAATTGATGATATTCTAAGGGAACCACAGGAGTAAGAATATTTAAAAGAAAATGAGGTGGGAGAAGAGAACCATTTGGAGGGATACGATTAAAAAAAAAAAGAAAAACTCTCTAACAAAATGTATTCCTTCAAGTAATAAGCAGTTGTAAAATTACTGCTACCAAGGCTTTAGCAATTGGTTCAGCTTATGTTCAATGTGAATTTTAAAATGAAGAGAGGTTCTATGCTACACAAAGGATGTATTTGCTTTTTTTTAAATGCTCAACGATGGTGAATGATGGCAAATGCCAATGAAATGCGTCTAAATTATACTAGAAAGCAAAATGGACTCTCAAAGATTGCACAAAATATTAATTTAAAGGAAATGAGATCATTTGGAATATAAATCAAGGATAATAAATATTGTTAAAATCTGGAACGTTTTCAATAAGGTACCACATCCTAGATACCACAATCAAACAATTTTCTTGGACATTACAACTTTAATACAGAGCACCATAAAATGCTTCCTTGACACTCTGAGACAATCTCAATTCTGAAATAAAAACCGAAAAATCAATAATGATGACTAGAAAAGCAATATTTGAAAACCCCAGTTCCAAGATGAAGAATGTCATAAAAATAAATTAAATAAACTTCACTAAAGCCAGCAATGCCTCAGTTGCTTCAAGCTCCCCAAATAGATTGCCTAATAAAAACCAAGACAAATTACAAGAATTACTAATTACAAGCATTTAGGAATGAAAATCTACGTTTAATTAGCAAATTGTAATCCAAAACCCAAGAGGTTCAAGGGCCTTCAACCTCTTCTCCCTAAACAGGAGAATATTGAATTCTATGGTCCTAACTTACATCACATGCCAAGTAACTAATAGTTCAAGGACTAACCTCTTAAGCAATTCCACCTTGTAACTAGAGCCATGCTATGGCAGGCTGAGGTTTGAAATGACCCCTCCCACTACCTAATAGCCACCCCAGTAAGAAATCCTGTGCATCATAAAGAAGAATGACTGTTCTAAAGAGTAACACATTTTCAGACCATGGTATATACAGAATGTATGGCTATACCTCAACTCCTGGATACATATCGTTTGGGTCTTATTTGAAATCCTATCACATCCTGGTAAGTACAACAGGAAATTGACACCCTCCCAGGACTTGATTGAAAACCTATACTATTCAACCAGAAAGAGATGGTTAAAACAAAGGGAACACAAGGTTTCCCTCCAGGAAGCTTAGCCAGAGCTGTCATGGCTGAAATCAGAGGAATCTGTATTTTCAGGCTGTAAGGAACCTTAGAGATCAGCTTTTGAGCTCAGTTCAATCTTCAATTCAATTATCATTATACATCAACTGAACACCTTCTTAGTGCAAGATAAACCTTTGTTCTGGGCACTGAAAATAGAAGTTGAAGACTCAGTTACTGTGGTAATAATTTTGCTATACACACATACACACACACACACACACACACAAATATTGAATCATTATGGTGTATACCTGAAAAGTAATGTTACAACATGTCAATTATACTTCAATTTTTTAAAAAATATATTTTTTAAAAAGATATGCTCTATGCTGTAACAGTTAACTCATGGGGAAACAGTCAACAAAAAAGCCAAATGACCTGCAGGGCCATGAAA
Organism: Pteropus alecto; assembly: GCF_000325575.1. NCBI lineage: Eukaryota > Metazoa > Chordata > Mammalia > Chiroptera > Pteropodidae > Pteropus > Pteropus alecto. Next base: position 1,818,591 of record NW_006442490.1, on the reverse strand, counting down.
CTATTCCCATTATTTGGAAGCCAAACACCTACAATGTTTACTACTGCTCTCTTGGTACTTCTCCTCCCTTTCTTGGCCTTGCCTATTAGAACACAACACTCCAAAAGAGACACTGAGCAAGTCTTCAGAGGCCACTTTAATCAAACTTAGTGGGTAAGTGAGTGGAGTAGAACAGAGGAGAAATGCATATGATCAAAGATAGGAGAGTAGAAAAACAATGAGGCATTTAAACAGTCATCAATGTGAAAGTAAGTAGGTAATGGGTGGAAAGACTATGATAAATAAAAGTTTTTAATTTCTTGCCTACTAACTTAAAGAGTTTAGGTTCATAGGCAAAACTAACTTCTCATAATCAATGCTCTTGTAAAAAAGGACATTATTTTTGACCTAGAGAATAGTAATAAGAGCTAGCAGTCATGAATACTTACTATGTTCCAGGCATTGGGCTGTGTAGTTACAGAGGTAACTTCATTTAATCCTCAAAACAACTCTATGAGTTCAGTACTATCATATTATTATTATTCTCATGTTGCAGGAATAAGTAACTAAGACATAGGGCAAGTAATATGTCTAACATCACAAAGCTATTAAGTGGAAAAATTTGGATTTGAATCTATACAGTCTGGCTCCGGGGCCATAGTTCCTATGTACTCATCTCTAGGAAAAACATGGAAATGCAAAACTGGGTGGATATTGATTTAAAGTGTAGTCTTTCATGGCCTTTATCAGGATCAGAGCTGCTTCCAGGTTGAATCATTAAAATGGCTTGGTGTGCTTAGAGTATTCCAAGTTCATACGTATGTATTACTTTCGATTTTTTAATTCTGCAATTATCTCCTGGTGACTAATAATCAAATATTGATCAAGCTCATTTTGTGGTTACAGATGTTTAAAGTGCAGAGACCTGGATAAGTACTGATAGGCCTCAATTTCACCATACTACCAGTTGAGGCTATTGCATTTACAACTCTAATGACAATTACAAGCGTGGAGGAGGGAGCTGAAGGTCACTGACTTTCAACTCTAGAAAAATTAGGGAGTACTTCTAACCGGGTTTTGGCTGACAATCATCAGGAAAGTTATCTAAAAGGTCTAATGCATTTATTTTTACCTAATTATAGCGATCAACTGGCATTTTCAAAAGGCTTCAATTATGTAGTCAACAGCTTGGGAACTCACAGCATCTATCTGATACAAATAAATTGTATATATATTCTATGTACCCTTCTTGGTCGAAGCTGTGATAATAAGGAAATTCCAGAACCATTTGAAGGAGTGCATATTTCTGCTAGAGCAGTGGTTCTTAACCTATTTTGGTTCACAGGTCCAAGAAAAATATGATGAACAGTTCCGGATTCTTTGCTCAGAAAATGAACATATGCACATACATGAATAATTTTGTATATAATTTTGGGCATGGGAAGCATAAAATATTCCTGAAGCACATTCAAAGACCCCTGCTTTAAATGTCACCGATGTCAGACTTAAGTCAGAAAGTAGGGTAAAAGTATTTTAACCTGGCACATTCCCTAACCTAAATTTTACAAAAAATTTGTTACTTGAACAAAATATTTCATCCTAACTCAATACGGTCTTTAAAAGTAAAAGAACATTTTATCCTGTAATATCATTTCAACAATAATTTTGTTAAAAATGCCCAATCAGGTTCTAATATTCTTGACTTCCCCTCGTATTTCTGATAGTGGACACTCTTACAAATCAAAATGTGGTCCATGGAGCAGCAGCATAGGCATCATCTGGAAACCTAGTAGAAACACAGAACTCCAGGACTCATTGCAGAGGTACTGTATCAGAATCTGCATTTTACAAGATTCCCAGGTGATGTATATCCACATAACATTTGAGAAGCACTGATGTACACAGTAGAGACATCAGGGTATAAAGAGGCAATAAGATGTGCTGGAATGAAGACCTGGGCTCTGAGATCAAGTTCTGCTATTTGGTAGCACATAACTTTGGGTAAATCCCTCACCTTCTCTTAGGATGGTTCCTCAGCAATATCTATATGTCAAAGAGTTTTTGTGCCTGACTTATAGTAATCACTTGACAAATACTGCTTAATGCTCTTACTGTTAGGATTTTTATTATATCTTAAAAACTGTCATATGTCAGTGTTCAGTAAACTAAAAAAACATCTGTATAGGTCTAAATGGAAAGAAATAAGAGGGAGCAGTGTGCGATTGCTCCGAGTCAGATGAATGATCTCGATGACTCGTAGGGTTTATGCATGCAAAATTAGGGGTCTTTGGCTCCTCTGATCATTTCTCAAATGCGTGCCTCTGGGAATACAGGGGAGGACTGAAGCAAAACCTCAGGGTATAAGCTGAAACGCTACACAAATATCATTTGTCCATGAAGCCCAACAGACTTCTCAGGCTAGGAGACACCTAGGGGTTAGGAGACAGTTGGAAAGAAGGAGAGAGCATGCGTCAAGATGATCTGACTGAAGCTGAGGAAGACAAGAGTGGAGATGGTGTGGGGGACTATTGAATGCCACCAAAGAGGGTGTCAATTTACTACTGGCATACCACTTGCTATGTTTCCTAACTACAGAGTCTGAGATTAATTTCCAAATAATAAGAGACAGAGCCAGTTCCAGAACCCAGGCCTTTAGACTCCAAATCCAGTACTCCTTTCAACTCCAAATTCAGAACTCACCAATTATGTGGATTCTCTATTTAATGTGCTTGGGGCTTCACATTATGTGGAGATGTTCACATTCACCTCTGGCACCCAGCAGGTCAAAACTGGAGTGCTTCTGAGGGAATTGCACGTTATATCCATTTTGAGGCTATGGCATCACGACACAGTCACAGTAGCTTTCAATTTACAAGAAAAAAATAATCGACTCATTTTTGTAATGGAAAGAATTATTTAAAAAGTCACGTACTTCATTTCAAATGATGATACAATTTCCAAAAAAAAAAATAATAATAATAATATAAGAGGCTGGAGGGTAGGAAGTTGAGTTTGATGCGAGAAGTATAATATTGCCAAGAAAACTGAGTAAATGTTCTATTTTTAAATTTTACTTCAAGTGCAGCAAACTTTATTTTACCTTTAAAATAAAAACCTCTTTCATCCTGTCACTCAGTTCAAATTCTAACACTGATCCCTTGTGCTTCACTACTCCAATAAAGTAAGAAATTAAAATTTTCTTCCTCTAACCCATTACCTTTTATTGTCACTTGACTTTAGTACAGAGAGCATGCCACCAAGAAGGAGGTAGCTATTATATTATTTTATTTTAAACTGTGTTTATTAATCTGACCATGTAGAAAGAAAAAATTCTTATTTTATCAATACAATGGCTCCTCATTTTTCTAACCTTTTTGGGGAATACGGTGTTCCACTGTGATAACATCTAAGTGAACTAAAATAATATTTAAATCCTAACTACTTCCATGAAAATCATTCTAAAATGTCTCATATACTTCTCTGACTTTCTTAAAATATAAAATATATAATGATATGTGTGTGTGTGTGTGTGTATAAAGTATAATGACTATAATTTAGCTTTTCTATTCATATGTGAGTATAAAGTATACACACACATTATTCCACAGTTTATATATTTTGGGAATTTGATGAAGACTTGGTATTCATTTTGTTTCAGGATCTTTAGGAATATCACTTACTGCACTAGGTTATAATGTGATGCTCAATGATGATATCAATCTCAACAAGGAAATAACTATCTAGCAGCTTGCTGTACTTGTTAGATTCATCTGTTTCTTCTTTCTGCTATCAACTGTCCCTTATGCCTATGGACACTGACTTGTGGCTTCCAATGTGTTGCAATAGGTCTTATCAATGGACTGAGAGTGATTCTACATGCCTTCAGTGTATAGTGCATGAGCTTAATGGAAACTATACAACTCAGGTGTCCTTTTGCTTCTATTGGAGCAAATATTGTCACTTGGCAGATCTCCATACTAAATAACTGGAAGAATAACAAATATTAACAATGAAAAGACTGATTGTCTTAAAGGAAAAGGGTACTATCAAATCGAGTGTTTGCTCATATTAGGAACTCAATGAATATTTTATGATTGGGAATTTTGAACAGGTTATAATATAAATATAGTGGTGTTGTGTCATAAACAACTAGAGATTCAATATACCATGTGAAAAAGTCAGAAAGGTGATGTAACGAAATCCAAAGCAAGTGCTGATAACTCACATATTAGAAAGATTTCTTCAAGATGTGGTCCATCAAGAAAGATAACATGAAAGAGCTAAAGTCCTGAGCTCTGAAAGAACATGAGATTTAAAGGCAGCAATGAGCAAGGTCTATGCAGGAGACAGTAAGGAAGTCCACCACCTAGAGCAGAAATAAGTAACATAATAAAACGATAAAATAGAACTCAATAAGAACATGGAACATTCTCAGATTGATAGATACCTGTTGTTGAATAACATTCAGGCTCTTTCTGGGCCAGGGTAACTGAAAATAGATATTGGGGGGAGGGTACAAAGAGTGCCAGATGGTGCAGAAATTAATACAGAAGAACAGGGAAGCCCTAGCTTTTTAAACAATTCAGATGGAGATGTGAAAGTAAAAGTACAGAGTATGGCATCCAAAACACCTGGGTTCTGGCCCTAGCTCAGCCAATTCCTAGGTGCGTGGTCTTAAAGGACATAATTAAACTGCTCTATATCTGAGTTTCTCCATCTATAAAATGGTAATAGTAATACCACAATGTGAGGATTCTATGAAAGAGAATGTATAAAGTCCTTATTAGCACAGTGCAAGGCACACGATAAGCAATGGATGAATGGCACCTCTTATTATCCAGGGACAGTGATACAACCTGGGTATATAAAAACACACAGAAAGAAAAAGGGAAAGCAGCTCCAGAAGTAGGGGACATACAAGAAAATTGGAAATGTGAGGACTCTCAACCTATGTTGATGTTCACCACCTGCCTCTGTCTTCTTCCATTTACAATCTGTGTGACAGATGAGTATCCACTCTTACCATTTGGACCTAGGGTGATTAAAGTCATTGCATAATCTCAGATGAGTTACTTTTGCTGCTATTATCACCTTAACCAGGGTATTGTCACTTGGAGTGATTTAGTGCTGCAAATGGCTTTACATTTTCCCAATGTGTAGAAAGAAAGATATTTTATCTTCTAGGTACCTATACTAACTACTAGGTTCAAAAAAAGGTATCTTTTAATTACATACTATCTTTATTGACTCAGAGAGAAATACATACACACACATATACATATGCATTTTAACAAGCTGAAGAATAATCACTGGAAAGGCCTAACTGTGTAAATTCAATCTGACATCTGAAATATGTATTAATTTCTGCTTCTAACCATGATGGACTAAAAGTAATCAAATTAAACAACTAGAAAACTGGACAAAATATATGAAGAAAATGGTTTACGAACATTGGAAAATAGGCAGTACAGGGCTGTGATACCTGAGAGAAGGGGAACAAATGAGGCAATTACTACAACTGCCTCAGCTTACTGCCTCGAGAGTGCTTCCATGTTGCAGTGTAAGGAGGGAGACTACAAACAGAGCCCAGTGAATTTTGCGTGATGATGAGACAGAGATAAGAGTGTGCGGAGGCCAAAGCCATTAAAACTTATAGGGAAAAATACCAGAGAAGAGAGAGCTACACAAGAGAGAACTCAAGAGGTCTTCAGAAGAGGTATGTCTTTAGCTGAGTATTAAGCTGCCGATTTATAGGATAGAAACTACCCAAAAGCAAGGAAAGAACCACTGAAAAATAAAGTGAAAATAATAATCCCTAGAAGCTAACAAAGGGACACGAGTAAATTAGAAAAACTTTATACATGAGACACTGATTAGAGCCCTCATAAGTGTATTGCCTCTGTAGTGGGATATAATTAGCCCTAGGTTAAAGGCTGCACTGATGCTATCCTATCAAAGCATAAAGCAAGCTTCAAAAGGATCAAACTGATTCCAGTAAACTGCATCCAACCTCGAAGTGCAACAATATTTAAAGGAATACAATAAAATCCAACACCAAACATAAAATTTTTAATATCCAACATCCAATAAAAATCATTAGACATGCAAAGAATCAGTAAGATAAAACTCAAACAAGAAAAAAATATAATAAACAGAAACAGATTCAGCAATGACACAAATCATAGAATTATCATATAAGGATATGAAAACAATCATTATAAATATAACTCCATTTGATGAGAAAACTAGAAGATTGGGCGTGATAAATATAAACATGGAAACTATAGAAAAGACTCAAATTAAACACCCAGAGATGAAAAATATAATATCTGAAATGGAAGATACATGAGCTGGAAGTACTAATGCACTTTTAGTCACTGCAGAAGAAAAGATGAATGAATTTGAAGACATAGCAATAGAAACTACCCAAAATGAAACAGGGAAATAAGAACCATCAGTTAGCTGTGACAAAACACTAATAGATCTAATAAAGTTTCTGAAGATTTGAAGAAATTAGGACAAAAAGTTTGGAAATTTTTATAAAAACTATGAATGCATAAATTTAAAATTTCAATGAACCCGAAGTAGAAAGAAGAGGAAGAGGAAAAAGACCACACCATGACATATCATAATCTAAGTGCTAAAAAACAACAAAGAAAGTTTGTTCAAAGGAACAAAGATAAGAATGACAACAGATTTCTTGTCAGGAGCCATGCAAGCATACTGACTCCCCAACAATGGAGTGACACTCTAAAGGACTGAAAGAAATAGCTGATGTCTTATAATACTATTCCAAGAAAAAAATTAAAAATGAGATGAAATTTTTTAAATGAGGTGAAATAGAAGAGTAATAGATTATTCATTCCTGTAAGTCCAGCTGTTTTCAGATGTTATTGGTGCAGAGAAATGCTACTGATTTTTACAAGCTGATATTTAATCAGAAAATGTATTTTCTAATCAGTTTTATTTATTTATTATTTTTAAAATTAGTTTCAAGTATACAGTACATTGGTTAGATATTTACATAGTTTATAAAACGATCCTCCAACTGCTCCTTCTATCCCCTGGTTTTCCACCTACCCAATATATTACTGCTGACTGCATTCCCTATGCCGTGCTCCCCATTCCCATAACCATCTATCAACTACTAATTTGTACTTCATTAACCCTTCACCCCATTCTCCCAGCCCTCCTCTCTATCCATCACCAAATTGCCCACTATATTTGTGAGCGCAGCACTGATTGATCAGGTACCTGGAAGTCCCTAAGGAAGCTCTGATAGGATCAGCCAAGCTCTGAGATGCAGAGCGAACAGTTTGTTTATGGGTGGTGGTAGTGACAGGCAAACCGCAGTGTCCCCTGTTCAGTCTAATGGGGTGAGTTGAACGATTCGGCTGTCAGACCAGCATGAGGCCTCATTTTTCTTCCCTGCCATGCAGGGTGCCCCTTGCTTCAGCCAACATTTGATTGTGATTAATTTGTCAAGGATGGCTGTACAATGGAAATGGAGAAATGGATTGCCAATTACAGCTAGTCCTTTCTCAGACTGCTTGGCAAACGAGGGGCCTTTCCATAGGGCTGACAGCCCCAGAGCATGCTGGATTTAGCCTGGGAGGAAAGGAATCCATTTTCAAGTGTGTTTTAAAAGATGAGGAAGGGCTCAAAGGTGACTCATTTTTTTATTTACCACCCTTCAAGAGACTTGCTGATGTGTGTCCTGGCCTTCTTGGCAAGCACCATAGGAAGGAAAGCCACTCTGAGGTTTGCTTTTTATTTTGTGGATTTAACACGCTTTGTACTTCTGATTGAAATCTCAACAACACAAATGAAAGGTCTGAAAGAGTTCAGTCCATACTTCACACTGAAAAAGCCCAAAGGAAAGCATATCTCTGACTCCCTCTGAGGTATTTAAAACATGCTATGGTGGGTGAATGAAAAAGGTAGGTATGTCATCTTTTATACTTTTATTTCCAAAAGAATTTCACAAGATAGCTATCATAAAATAACTTGTGTTACTTATCCAGTCACAGAAGAGATGACCTTTTGTAATTTTAACAATGTCCCAAAGGAATAAATTAATAAATGAGGAAATGTCTTTAGTGATCAAGTCTTGTATGTCTCAAAATCAGGTTTGCTTTCAGATGGTGAGTAAGATGGACTCATAACATTTTGCACTTGTAGAAAATCATTGAAAAACTGACATCAATATTTATAATTCTGAAAAATTTCATTGCACCTCAGAAATATCTGAGCTACAACTGCTGAAGGACTGCACTACTAATTTTATTCTCCCATACATGTTTTGCTCATTTGTAGGGGCAGAATAGGTGAAATAGTTCATACTTTGGTGGAAAAAAAACATTATCTTGTAAAGAATAGATGAAAAAATAAACAAAATTATTCAATAGCAATATTAAAAAATACTAACATACTAAAATTTTTAAAGGCTATATTAAAACTGAGATATAGAACACACATATCACATTCATACACAAGAGTACATACATAATAGGTAATGTTTTCTAATATATATATCTATATCTCTATGTATATCTCTACGTCTACACATATAGACATATAGATATATATAGAGAATACATAACACCCATTATATATACCTATAAATATTAAGTAATAATAAAAAATAAAATTAAAAGATTATTTGAAAAAGAAATAAACAATAATTAGTAAGTAAGATGCTTGTTTAAAGTTATATACACCCCTAACTTTTTAAAGTTATTCAAGTTTTTATTCAAACCAATATGCACACATAGGTATGAGCCTGTATTTATACCTTTTATAGTAGAATATATACTATTCCCCATTCAGAAGCTTAGGCTTATAAAGGTATTATTATATGTATATACACATATACACACATTTACATACAGATATACACTACATATGTATACGTACATATAAAGTATATGATATAGAGCATGTATGGATATGATATATAGTATATATGTGTGTATAAATATACTATATATAGTATATACATATGTGTATATGTATGTGTATGTATGTGTGAGATAACATTTCATTGTAGTTTCAATTTGCATTCCCCTGATGATTAGTAATGCTGAGTACTTTCCATGTACCTGTTGGCCATTTGAAATCTTCTTTGGAAAAATGTCTATTCGGGTCCATAGTCCATTTGTAATTGAATTATTTTTTTTCTATTGAGCTATACGAGTTCCATAGTCCATCTCGAATATGAATTCTTTATCATCTGTGTGGTTTGCATATATTTTCCCTTATTTCGTAAGTTTCCTTTTCATTTTGCTGACTGTTTCTTTTGTCATGCAGAATATTTTTAGTTTGATGTAGTCCCACTTATTAATTTCTGAGTTTGTTTGTGTTTTGGGTATCATATTCATAAAGTCATTGCCAAGATCAATCAATATCAAGGAGATTTTCCCCTATGTTTTCTTCTAGATGTTTGATGGTTTCAGGTCTTATATTTAAGTCTTTAATCCATTTACAGTTCATTTTTGTGTGTTGTATAAGATAGAGGTCCATTTTCTTTTGCATGTGAATAACCAGTTTTCCCAATAGCATTTATTGAAGAGACTACCTTTTTTCCATTGAGTGTTCTTGGCTCCACTGCCAAATATATATGGGTTTGTTAGACAGTATGCATGTGGGTTTATTTCTGGGCTCTCAATTCTGTTCCATTGGTCTATATGTCTGTTTTCCTGCCAATATCATGCTGTTTTGATTATTGCCACTTTGTAGCATAATTTGAAGTCAGTGTGATACCTCCAGCCTTGTTCTTTTTTTCTCAGGATTGCTTTGGCTATTTGGGGTCTTTTGTGCTTCCATACAAATCTGATGATTTTTTTGTTCTGTTTCTTTAAAAATTGCTGATAGGATTTTGATAGGGATTGCCACTTGCGACAACATGGATGGATAGATCTTGAGATAATCATGCTATGTGAAATAAGAGAGAAAAAGTTGAGAACCATATGATTTCACTCATATGTGGTATATAATCTGAAAGCAGCAAGTGAACAAGATAAACAAACAAAAACTCGTAGACACAGACAACAGCTTAGTGGTTACCAGAGAGGAAGGGGGGTGGGAGGATGTAGATAAGGCTAAAAGGGGTCAATCAAATATATAGTGAGGAAAGGAGATTTGACTTTGGGTGGTGAACACACAATGCAATATACAGATGATGTATTATTGAATCGTACACTTGAAACCTTTATAATTTTATTAACCAAACCCAATAAATTTAATTTTAAAAAATAAAAATAAAATAAAATTGATTGTGGCTTTGGATGCACAACTTTGTGAATATACTAAAAAAGAAAAAACACTGAATTGTACCTTTTATATGGGTGAATTGTATTACCATATGTGAATTATGTATCCAAGAGTCTTAAAGGAGAACCAGGAGAAAGCTTGAGAGTCCTATCAAATTAGCTGAGTTGTGTATGGGTTATTTGTGCCATTACTTTTCTAAATTAGAAAAAGAGAATATGTTTCAAAGCCAGACCCATAGTAGAACCTCACTGGAATCCCAGGTTTGTTATTAGGCATTTCCAAAGCCTGCAGAGTGTTGGACCCCAACCAGCAAGGAGCCAGTCACCAAGCAGTCTTTTCTGATTAGAAACAATGGGTAGCTTTGAGGTGTTAAAGCCAGGTTAACATATAAATGTGATTTTATGCCTGAGAAAATCCTGCTCTAATAAGTAAAATACTTTTAAATGATTATCAAAACAAGACTACTACTCAGTGGTCTCAAAACATAGAAATGCCAGGATTTTGATGCCTGAAGGCTTTCCAAAGGGAGTTGAAGGAGCCCTTGTTTTCCGAATCTGGGCAGAGAAGTTTTTCAACTGTCAACTCTGCATTGATTTGATTTATCTCATGGCCTAGTGGCTACACACTGGCGTATTTCCAGAAGCTAAAGTGGAATTAACAATACAAGACCATTTAGTAAGGCTAAATGCAAAGACATAAGCAAACACTGCCTTTACTAAGAACTATTGATTTGATTTAAACTCTTTTTAAAAACATAACTGAGATTAAGGCAAATTTTTGCTAATTACATTTATGAAAATATAATGCTTTCCTGAAGCTGAGAAAGGTAGGGGGAAGGGGCACACATTGTGAAGTTATTCCTCAAACCATAACAAATTGAGAGATGTGGTTTAATATATAACCCAGATGGTCAGTTTTGTAATGATTTTAAGTTTACAGTATGTTCTTTTTTTTTTTCTGGGGCATTATATTTCACTTGGCAATAATTCATATCCTAGTTTCCCTCCAGCCACTTTTCAAAGGCAAAAATGTGCATTATTTCATCTTGTGGTTTAATCTTGATATACGGAACATTACAGCAGCAACAATGATTTCTTATAACCACCTCTGGTCTGTAGTGAGATCCTTAGGGAGGCAGTATTTCATACAGCATAATTTCACCACCACCAATAATGGTCATCACTTAAATAGCTACAGAGGTGGTAGTAAATGAGGGTATCAGAAACCCACACTCATTTCATCCAAACATCATTCTTAAGTGGATAGAAGATAATGATGTGAACATGAATTCCTAATATATTCAATTCACTTAACCATTTGCCATCCCAGGATCTTGAAAGCTTTCAAATTTGGACCTTCGCCTTATAATATAAGAATTTTATTCTTTTCTAACATTTGTCAAAACTGTCTGCTATGAATCTTGACTGTCACCAACAGTTCTAGGAATTAGGAATAAACTGCAGATCCAAAAAAATCTAAGGATCCTATTTTAGTATAATGTTTTCTGCTTTGTAGCTGGAGAAAGAAATCTCAGAACCAATTCTTGTTTACCTGTTTTGTGTGGCCAACTTTGAATATCAAAGAAAGTAATCTTGAAAATCATTATCACCATAAAAAAAGGAAGGGGGGAAAATAAGAAGCCTAGATTTGGGCTCCATTATCTTTTCTCAGTAGGCAATGTGCAAGGCAACTTATAACAAACTCTTTCAAAGAACACATTTTTCTTTAAATCACTATCAAAGAACACCCTATGATCAAATACTATGGAGAATCTGGATTTTGTTGGTGATGTCATGAAATTACAATTGTGTTATAAAGGAGAATAGACACTTTATGCATACCACACATAAAGTATAAAAGTAAAACTTGCATAGTCAAAGGCAAGTCAAGTCTAGAGCAGGAAGTAAAACTCTGCCCTCATATTGCTTTTTTTCCAGGGCCTAGCCCACACATGGATGGTTTTATGTGTCTAGAAGCAAGTGGTTCTTTGCCTTTGATCCATTTGTCTCTGTAAATACAAGCCTCTGATCCACAGAAGAAAAAAAATACTTTTAGGAATCCTGTAGCATGACATATGTTAAAAGCCTTAGAGGGGAAATATTTGTCAGTTTTTAACCAGTAACCTTGTCCTACGGTACCTAAAAGGCCTTTCTTAACGAATTTCCTTCCCACTGTTCCTGGTCCCCTTGTTATACTCCATTGATTCATCCTACTCTTCCCAAAAACTTAACAGGAAAATTGACAAGTTTTAAGTGTCATCTCATGACATGAGCCTCTGACACAAACTCTTGAGTTAGATATACCGGCAAAATAACACCTGTCCAGTGGGTTCTGGCAAAGAATTACCTCCGAAATGGGCTTAAGCAAAGATCTCAACAGTACTGAGGGTGAATCAATCTTGGGGTCTTTGCATTTGCAATTCTCTCAGTCCGAACTACCTTCAGCTTTTCCATGGCTGGTTCCCATATTCTCTGGAATCCTTCTCAAATGTAACCTCCTCAGAGTAGTCTTTCTTGAGCATCCCTCTTAAGGAGTACTCTCCTTCTACCACAAAAACCTCTATCACATACTCCTGTACTTATGTCCATAGACACTACAACCAAACAGATCCCTCAATAGTGTGACCATGGGCAGGTCACTTATGTCTCTGAGTCTCTTGACCTCTCATCTGCGTGATCTCCATTACAAAGTCAGAATGAAGTGTGAAGGAAAACAAATTCTAGATTGAGAATGAGGGGGCCTCTACTTAGTGTTGATTCTGCAGCTCAACTGGTGGGTGCCCTGGGACAAGTCACTTCCCTTTATGGGGCCTCAGTTTCTTTATCTGTTCATTTGAGGGATTGGACTTGATTAGACCTATCCTTGCTCTGAGAGTCATCTATTCTGCATCTAGGCAGCCTGCATTTTCACACTACTATTCCAAATTCACAGCTGCCCTGAGGTTGGGGCCAGGTTAGGATTTCTGGTTGCACTTAATGTATCCCTGCTCTCTCTCCCAGACATCACTCAATTCAACTCAATATAATTCATAGTTTAATAAATGCAGCTGTAACACCCCACTGTATACGTTGCTGGAAAGCTATTTGTTTTCCAAGCAACAAAGGGTCATGGTCATCTTTGGTTTGTGGCTCAGAATTTAACCCTCTAAAATTGCACTAACATTTCTCTTGGAATCTTTTTGCTAAATTCAAATGTTCATCTTTGTGCTCTTCTATTTAATGAACTTTGTCCCATCCATTGACCCATTAAGGAAACTCCCAATCCATAGCTTTTCCTCCTGCTCCTGTGGCCTGCCTTTCCTGGTGAACTGCTAGTCCCTACTACCTTTAGGTGGCAACCTCTAAAACTCAATCCACACTTAGTCATCTTATGATCCCCAACCCTATGCCAGGCTCTGTATAAAAATCCGAAGATATTAAAACAACCCAGTCGTCCCTGATTTGGAATCGAGAAATATGTTACCCATAAAAAGCCTATTCCATCAAATCAAGCACCATTATACACTGTCCTGGCAAATGGTGGCTGATTAACTATCCCCTCTCTCTGCCTCTCCTCCCTCTCAAGCTTCATATTGCCTGCTATGAAATGCTGTCCTTTTACCCATAGTTTTACATTTTAATTTAAGTCATCATGAAATAATTTCAATTGAATTCAATAAAACTCACTGACTAAACATATGATCTTAGACAAAATGTCAATATTTGCTTCCATAATAAAAGCAGACTCTTATGTTTACTCCATGCTGCTCTTCCAAAGGGAGAAGAAAAAAGATTAAGGTGCCATCACGTTGGCTAATGTTTTGCTTTCTGTATATCATTACTCTAACAAGCCACATACTAGCAAGGTGAAAAGTGACATTCATCTGACAAGCACCAAATCATGTAACTCACTTCCGGTTCTAAAATCTGTCTATGTTCAAAACTGAGGGAAATCAGTCTGTAAAACTTCTGCCTAACCACCAAAAGTTATTTACTGTGGCTAATATTTGCAAGCTGGTTTATTTACCACCATGTGTTGTTTTTTTTTCTTCCTTAAACTAAGCGAAATTAACATGATAGAGTTTTGTAGATGGAAATTTCTATTCATCCACAAAAGGGAAACACAGAGGAGTGGTAGGACCACATTCCAAGCAGCCAACTCAGTAACAATGGCCCTAACCTGAGGAACCAGGGCCAGCAGATTCTATTTCTTGGTGTGACCAAATCTTTGTCTTCTGAACCTCAGTGGACATCTGCTGAGTTGGGCTTGCACTCTCAAAACAGAGCTGACACCGATTCCACTCACGAAAGGGACCAAAAAAGTACATGGGGTTTTCCTTCCTTTCCTTTAATTTTTTAAGTATGAATATTTATAAACATTTCTTTGCCAAATGAAAATAAATAACCATCTATAACTTTAGAAAAATGGCAATGTCTTATTAAAAGGAAAGATATTTTAAAAGGAAAGATGTACTTAAAAAGGGAAAAATTGCAGCAGACCAAGAAGCAGCCAAGTGAATTGAGTCCTTGAGGCTCTCCTATAACCAGCCTGAACTGGAGACAGATTACCCAAAGCAACAGCTAATTCCCACATTAGTCATTGGACCATTATCAGATTTGCCCTTTAGGACCAGCTTCAGCTCCTCTTTGGCTTGGCACTCTCAATGGTAGTGCAGGAAGCACTGCCATTGGCCATTAGCCCATTGTTGAACCTTAGCTATCTCTGTTACTATAAACACCAAGGTTCAGTATAAAGCAGTCTGCAGGACTCAGTTAATGGCAACAACTTGTAGGTTAAATCACACAATGACTTGGGGTTTCTGGGATACTGGCAATTCAGTCTTCCTCATGTAGATAAACTGCATTCAGCAGTGAAATGATGTTCCTTCAAGCATCTAGTGAATATCTCTTTTCTCAAGATTTATTTTCAGATTTACATTTTGCTTTAATATATAACAGCACTAATTTGAGTAAGTCAAAACCCAGGGATGGTCATCTCAGTTCTGTCAAAATCCACATGATCTTGAATCATTTGATTATCCTCCCTGAGTCTTAATTTACTCATCCATAGAATGGAGGTGACAGTATGATGATAATGATATCCTCCTTGCCCCAACTCACAAGCTTTGGTAAAGATGGAAGGAAAGGGTGTTTGTAAAACTGCTCAGTAAAATGCAAAGGGCTACAGTAATGTATAATGTTATTATTGTTGCTAACTTTTAATCAGAAGAGTTTACAATTCCTGCATGAAAACCAAGTAATTGCAAAGGAAACATTGCTGGACATGAAATATGACTGTGGACAAAAGGCATTATGACAGGTGAAGAAATTTTGATTGGCAGTCAAAAGGTCAGAGCTCTAGTATCAATCCCGCTGATAACTAACTGTATGGCTTTCTCCTTTCTGGACCTCTGCAGAAGAAACAGGCTGGATTAGGTTGCAGAAATCCTGTCACATGAAACCGTAGGTATGAGCCCAACATATAAAAGAGAGCAAAGAAACAATGTACTTCCAATTGTGTAAAATTTCACCATTTAGCAGAAAACAATACATTTTCTTAATTTTAAGGTAGACTGTATTCAGACATAGTTCACATTTAAAATAAGGATGTCTTAGAATGATTGTGTACATTCTTTTATTTTTTAACTACAAAGACACTTATATATTTTTTAAAAAAGTAACAAAAGCCAATACATATATTTTAGTTAACAGATGTCTCAAATTTTAACAACAAATCCTCTGCAAATCCCTTATTTAACTTCATTACTTTTTGAAGTTAAATTTAGTTTCAAATAGTTGTGCACTATGTTATATCTTTAGGGTCCACTAGCCAATGATTTGGGAAGTATGATACCTTTGTTTCCATGATTTTTTTGTTTCAATATTTTTAAAAAAAGAACAAACCCGGCACTCTCATTACTGTTACTTGCCAGGGTATTGAAAAGCAGGATATGTCTATCTATGGCCTTATTCTATTTGGGGTAGATTACAAAACATAGATATTGATATTTACCAGATGAAGCTCTTTAGCTAGCTCTCAGTAGAATTGAGGCTGCTTAGCTAAATGGGAGTGAGGTAAACTTTTAGATGCTGATGAATATGTTTTGAAAAGAAGGACTCTTATATGGCATCTGACTGTCAAGCTCTGTGGTAAAACATGGTGCAAGGACACATAATAGGTGTTCAGACTTTCAGGAAATGTGGCTTCTCTGCAGAAGTGCAGTCTGAGAGCTAAAGTCTCAAAGTAGATACAGTGGAGAAGAAATATGGAACCAGAAAGGGGAAAAGCATTGCAAAGACAGTAGCAGAAGGCTTATCAAAGACTGAAAGAAACCAGTTTGGCCAGAAGGGAATCTGAAGGCGAAAAAGATAAGGTGAGAGAGGTAAAGGACAGACTGTACAAGGCCTGACAAGCCATGTTAAGGATGCAGTACAAATAAGAGGGAGGTTAGGGATTGAGAAATTAAATATGAAGCGTCCCCTGGAAGAACAGATCATGATGGTTCTACTATACAGGGGCAAGAAATGGAAACTCAGTGTAGAAAAAGGTAGGGTGCCATAGGAGTAGGAGTAGTATAGGCTGGGACAGCACTTTTCTATTCTGTCCTTTTACACTCCTGTTCATTGCCTCATACCGAATCTATCACTAGCCAGGGTGGTCAGCATATTAGAATCTTACTTAGCCCATGGAGTTCTCTAGAGAATTACAACTGAGGGGAAGGAGAGGAGGCTCTACCACTCTGATGAAGCCCAAATTTTAACTCAGAGGCTCTGTGCCTTGAGGGCACCTCCACTCTCTTTCAACTCATTAGGACAGTAGGGCCCGGGCTTGACTCCTTCTTTTTTCCAGCAGCTGACACAAAATTCTCATCCTCTACTGTGAGCTCATCAGGTAAAAGTAACCAGTCATCTGGGGACTACAGCACCCTCTATAAAAAACAACAGGCTCAATCACTATTCTAGATGAAAGAGAATAAACAAAGACCATAGGATAAAATATGTTGAATATTAAAAATGGAATGTTTATAGAATATAGAGGGTAATGAACTCTGGATCCTGCTTAGCAAACATATATTTTATTGTTTTATCAGCGATGGGGTCTAGAAGCAACAGCATTTCAGTATCAAGAGCACATCTAGCACCCAGATCTTGGATTCCTTAACATCATTAAATAATAAAGGAATCGAGGCTCCTTGGATAAATCTCAGGGCTCCTGAGATTGAGACAGGACAGATACAAGATGAACCTGGAGCATCTTACAGTGTCATAAAGTTAGAAGTATTTAAAAACAACAATAACCCCACAATGATGGGGGCATATTAAAGGGGCACAGAAGCCAACTGAAAGAGTTCCTAATGATGAAAGCTGGAACACTTTGAACAAAATAAA
Organism: Pteropus alecto; assembly: GCF_000325575.1. Classification (NCBI taxonomy): domain Eukaryota; kingdom Metazoa; phylum Chordata; class Mammalia; order Chiroptera; family Pteropodidae; genus Pteropus; species Pteropus alecto. The sequence continues at coordinate 1,800,973 of NW_006442490.1, read as the reverse complement.
GTATTATTAGATTATTTCCCAAAGTGCAAAATAAATACCCATGAGTTCATAGTGGTATAAATAAATTGAATAAATGCGGGAGAAAAGATCAATTTCTTTCTGAAAAATTCCAAGCAACTCATATAAACATTCCACCTTTAAGGAGAGTACAACTCCTCTCTCCTTAAGTGTGGGCTGCACACAGTGACTTCATTGCAAAGAGTACAGTATTGGGTGGAAGGCAGTAACTTTACAGTGGAGAAACCTGGAAAATAAGACCTCAACCAGGTAATCAAGGCTAACATTGATAGTAATAAATCATGTTGTTAGTATGTACTCTTGATATGTGATGGGAATGACACTTTGCCTCTGTAGGGTCCCTCTCAAAATCCTTTAAGCCCAGCCTACTCATGAGAAAAACTCAGTTTTAATTGAGGGACTTTCTATAAACTATCTGGCTCAAAACCCAAGGTCATCAAAAAAAAAGGAAAGTCTAAGAAGCTGTCACAGCCAAGAGGAGCCTAATGAGACATAATGACTAAATGTAATAGCCTCAATGGGATCTTGGAACAGATAAAATACATTAGATAAAAACTATGGTAATCTGAATAAAGTATGGACTTTAGTTAACAATAATTTTAGCCCATTAATTATGACAAACATACTATACTAATATAAGATGTTAATATTAGGGGGAACTAAGAGTGAGGAACTTGGAAATTCTTTGTACTACCTTCTGTAAATCTATAACTATTCTAAAATAAAATAATATTCAAGGTCTATTTTATCACTCCCTACCCAAGTAGTAGTAAACTCACCCTTAACAAGCAGTACAGAGCATTCTCACGCCCCAAAGGGCCTTTATTGGAAAATAGGGAGAGCCAATGTAAAAGGGGCTCCTTTAAACCAGGCCTTAAGATACTAAAATGACAAATACATGACCCAGAAAATTGGCTCATTAGTATTCCAAAATAGTAATAAAGAGAAAGATGTTTTTAAGTAGACATTCTAAGTATTACAGTTGATTTGCTAATTCAGTGAAATTGTTTTCCAAGAGAATATTGACAGGCCTATTAACTGGAGCTGTTTGTTCATAAAGTCCCAATTAAACAACAAGATTAACAGGAGCCATTGTCACATTTTAAAGTTCTTAATTAGTTGCTCTGACCAGATTGGTTTCCTTGGTGTGAATTTCTAGGCACTAAGCTTCCTTTTAGTGTCTCTGGAGTTTTATTTTCCTGATTAAAATTTGAGACCTGATCCAAAATTTCAATGCAAAAGTCCACTGACAGTATTTCTTTCAACTATTATCTTCACAGGGCTGGCTGTCAGTTATCTGAGGTCCTGATTGGGGCAGGTTTCTCACTCAGGTGAAATTATCTGTAAACTCCATACACAAACTGTCCAGCTGCCACTAATTTCCTCTCTTCAGGAGAGCCAAGGATACCCTACTTTCAAATAATCCTGGCCCTGCATCTGTCCAAAGCCCACAGTTGGCCCCTCCGCACATGTCCGGAGTTCTGCCAGGGTACTCTAACCCAGCAGAGGCCACGGGGTAAAGGTGTGTACATTCTTTTAATTTTCCTGAAGTGCTGATACTAAATTGATGGTGCAAGGCACAATTAATGGCATCTTAGCATCAAAGACAGGTTGTGCTTTGGAGTTCCCCCAGCCTTGATGTCTCTTCTCTAAACAGTTGAAATGTGGGGAACATAGTTTGAAAACTACTAAGTTAGAAGATTTCTAAGGGGCATCAGAGATCTGATATTCTCTGGTTTCAATAACTTAAATAATAATTAGAAATGGCGTCAAGATCCAAGCATAGTCAATTGGTGACCATGTTGGAAGAAGTTTCCTTTGCGGTTAAAAAGATAAGTTCTGAAGGCAGTTCTCAAGGAATAGGTTCCCAAAAGGTTAAAGCCACCTCTATATGGTTGGAAATGCTATGTGTCCTCCAAAGGTGACTTCTCCAAAGGAATATTTCTTAATTTGAACCTTCATTGATTAAATGGAGCCACATGTCCTTGCTGGAGAGGGTATTTATTTCAGCATTAAGGTGAGAAAAGTTTTAGCAAAGTCCTGGGCCTGCCTGGCCAGGAGCAATTGGGCAAGCTCGAGCCCAGTGAGCTGCAGTGTGGCAGACAAGCACAACCGCTCGCCCAGGAGTGCACAGCCACTTACTGTGTGAAAGCACTCTATGTCCATGATCTCCTCTGATGCTTCAACATAAGCTCACGATGGTAGAGAAGACAAGCGCCGTCTCTCTCCCCATTTTAGAGATAAGGAAACGGAATACCAGACAGGTGAAGTAAATTGACCAATGTTGCCCAGCTAGCTTATAGCAAAGCTAGAATTTAAACTGCTTGGTTGAGACTCAAAATCCACAACATTTTCTGTGGCACCCGCCTACCCATAGACCTTACAACATGGAGTCCCAAAGCAACCTGAGTTCTGCCTGGATCAGGTTCATTTTAACCAAAGAGTTTCATTTGGTAGTAATTTACATGTCACTCTCTCTGCTAAGAGTTGAAGCCTTAATTTTTTAGGCCTGTATCTTCCCCTTTGAAATCATCAGGAATTCTGAGGATTGTCCAGACCATCCATTCTAGAAGTGCCAGATGACAGACACAGAGACAGCCCTGGCAGCTAGATTCAGCCAAGGCATGATGGTGGCATTGGCCCTAAGAGGCAGACTTGTCAGGAGGGCCAAGCTTGTCTTACAGTCATAGGTAAACAAAAGGCTAGGTAGGACACTTGGTGCTGAGAGCCAGTGATTTTTTTAAACAGGCCATGAACAACCATAATTTTCAAGATTGAAGGCATTTTCTGACACCCCTTCCCCTAAAGAAAGACTTCAGAAGTGTGTTTCAATAGAAACTCCTTTGCTATCTCCTTGGAATGTGGTCAGGTAAGACATGGTCTCTCTTACTGGGTGGTCTTCAGTGTAACCCCTCTGGCAGCTCTGTTAACTTGGGGGAAAAAAGCCCCACCTCCTGCTGACAGACAGCCAAACAGTCACCCTCAGCTTAACAGTCCCTGTGTCTGTATGCAAATGGCAAGGTACCTCAGAACAAATAACCTGCTAAAGGCAAGAAAGCTTTATTAACTGTTCGGATCATACTTGCAGATTGACCCTAAACCCATGGTGCTTCCTAATGCAGTCAGTCCTTAATTTTCATGCTAACAGAGGGGAACAATGTCAAGAAGTTTCTAGAAATGGATTTAATGAACAGACGATTCATATTGGATGGAGTACTATGTTGGGTGATGTTTTATAAAATTATTTTCCTAATTCTGTTTCCTTTGGAGGATAATGAAAATAACTTGCTTTTCCTGGTTTTGCAGTGGCAGGGAGTCTCTAAGGTGTGAGTAATAGAGGGAGAGGCTCCTCTGACTAATTCCCCATAGTTTCCAGCTACCAAACTAGACCCCTGCAGGACACATGACCAAAGGTCACTATAGAAAGACAGACTAATCTCTTAATGCAAGTGGTTAGAAGTTTCACTTCATCCTGTAGGCACAATCATTGTTAAATGTCATAATAGAGGATAGAAAATTTGTAGTCATACAAATTCTCTCCTCTAAATGTCGACTTCCATAATAAAATTTTCATTTGCAGACTTCTAAGACACAGAGAACAGCAGCACTGAGTTCTAAAAGCCTAAGTCATGCCTTCTTTAGTTTTTTTCTGAAACAAAATGTAGGTTTCATGTAGCCTTATAGGAGCTGAAAAACTAAAAAAAAAGTGAAATTATTGAAGAATGGCATTTTTTTGCAACTTCCATTTCCCACCCTCCCCTCACAATACTCCAGTAATCCATGTGAAGGTACAGTTTCTACAACTTTGATCTTCCATTAGCGAATTCCTTCAAGTCATATGCACTTAATTTTCCCCCTCACTCTTAAGTTTTAAATGGTCATTTGAAATCTGAGCAGAACTGGACGTTCAGGCTGCAGAACAACCATCTGAAGCATGATTGCTCTGCTGCCATTTGGGAGGCATTTCACTGGGCAAATTTCTGTCCTTGGAAGCACTTCTTGTCACTTAACTGAATAGAAGCTCCCTGAACACATTTGAAAAACTGATTTACCCTTTAATATCTCATTTGATTGATCTTCCCAGCACTTCTCTCTCAAGAAAGCCAGCTATAAGCAAAGTCAGCTTATGGAAAACCCTGGAAAGATGAAAAAAGAACAGTCCCAGTAATGAATTGCTAAATTAAATGGGGAAGAAAACAAACTCTACCAAATGCCAAGAGAGTTCAGCATTCTCCTCTAAATGTGATCACACTCCAGAAGTGGAAGCCAAAACAGGGGAGGGGCATTGACTGAAGACTGGAAAGTGGCAGGGAGCTAAGAATTCCTGAGATAGATTCCTCCTACTCATCCACCCACAAAAAAAATAGGATGTCTTTCTCCTCTCCATCTCTTAAAGTATGGCCATCCCAGATATAATAGGTCTCAGCAAGGACAAGTGGATCCCTTTGTTAAGGCCAAAACAAAAAGCCTAATCCTGGAAGTGTGGCATTCTGCTATAGCAGCAGCAACCCTAGGTACTGTGGCAGGACCAACTATGTCCTACACCCAGGACAAGTTCAGTATCATCAAGTCTTATCCCTCACTGAAAATGTGCACACACTATTTACCAAACCCTGGCTGAAAGCACAAGAAATCTGAAAGAAAAAAGAAATGACAATCTTGTAGGTAAGAGGTTTGTAATAAATTGTTATTCAGTGTACACTAAAATTCTTGGTAATTCAAATGAAAACAGAATGTAAACAAGGAACTTTGGATTGACTGGGCCAAGAACAACAAATATTTTGACTAGAAAATATTGAGATGTCTCATGTACCAGACAATCTGAAACAATGGATATCCAGTTATCGGGGTTTTACCATAAATTATATAAAAAAGCTTATTTACTATATGGTCCAAGAGCCAACCATCCTAGCATGTTGGATGCATGGCCAGCTGTCTAAATGACAGGATGGACAAATTGATGGATGGATGGATGGATGGATGGATGGATGGATGGATAGATGGATGGATGGATGAAACAGCATATGTAGGCATACATGTGTGCATGAGTTGACCACTTAGACTGGTCAACCACTACTCTAAGCCCTTGGCTCACATGTTTTGCCCTGCCTCTGTTCCCACCTAATTTAAAGACAGCCTAGTAACATAGGTATTGTTCCTGTATCCTACATAGAAGGCTAGAAGGATGAGCATGATCAGAAATGTATTTGAGAAATATCACTTTGGTTGCAGTGCAGAGAATGAAGAAGAAAGAGCCAGAGAGACTAGACGAAAGCTATTGCAGTAATACCTACCAAAAAAAAAATGACGAAAGCTTCACCTAAATTGATGGCAACAGAAACAGGTGAGTGATCAAAGTTGGGGCAAAAAAGATAGAGTCAGTAAGACTTGATGATGGACAAAATTTTGGAGATGAAGGATAGACCAGGTTCTAGACCCTTGATACTTAAAATGTAGTATAAAGACCATTAGCATCAGCATCACCTGGGCAATTGTTAAAAAGGAAGGCCCTATCCCAGACCTACTGAGCCAGAATCTGCATTTCAACAAGATCCCCAGGTCATTCATGGGCACAGCAAAGTTTGATAAGTGCTAGTTTAAAGAAGGGTCAGACTCCTTGGAAAGCTGGCTAAGGTGCCATCCACTAAAAGACAAAATTGGCTTTGGCTTTTGGAATGTTGGAGTTGTGATGCTTGAAAGTTACTTTGCTTATTCAACAAACATTAATTAACTACAATGGACAAAGGTTCTGAGAAGACAGATGTGACAGTCCCTGGACTTAGAAAACTCATTATATATTATTATTATTAATAATAATTATTATTATTATTAATACTACTAATAATAGTAATAGAGACTATACACACACACACACATACGCAATTATACTATAGCTCGGTGAGTGCCATGCTTGAGGTATTCACAGGCTATAAGTTTGGTACATTATTAAAAAGACTGCCCACCTTCCTATTTTCACCCTGGAGTCAAGAGCCAGCTAGGACCCTGCTTAGGAGGGTCAGACTGAACAAGGAAGACCTCTCTTTGAAGTTGTTCAGCCAATGAGAACCCATAACATCCTTCAGCCAGACATATCAATGACTTAGGACTCTGAGGCTTCTTTCCTTCAAATTGTATAGCTGGAGGTTGGAGGTAGGAGAATATTTCATAGAGTAAATAATCAGGCTCATTAGATTCTAATGAGTGATCATTTCTATCTACTGCCTTACAGGTCAAATCTTTGAAAGAAGC
>NW_006442490.1:1774571-1794663 GCF_000325575.1 Pteropus alecto | reverse complement strand
ACTAGGTGGATATGCAGAGCTATCACCTTGGCTCAACCAAAAAGATTTTTCTCCGTTCACAGGTATCCACTAATATTGGCTGCATCCATTTATCCCACCCCAAATCCAATTCATTACCAACAAGTGAGTAAAAGCCATTCGAGCCACTGGACCATGTTCCTTACCCAAATCTGATCAGCATTTCAGTGGCTCCTTTCTGCTGACAGAGCAACACTTTCCTCTTTGCTTTCTTTAACACCATCTTTTCCATCTCTGTTTACTGGTGTTACTAATCCCTGTTATTCTGTCTACATGTTTTGCTCCCCTAATGATTCACTTCTTGACAATATATTTATGCTTATAAAATCATAGACCGTACTTCATTTGAGAACAACACATTTCTCAATAGAACTCGAAGTGCTTTTTAAGGCATGGTCTAATTATCAGTCCAGCATCTTCATGAGTTCAGTGACAGTAAGTATTCATTTGCACTTCACCATTAGGGAGATTGAAGCAGAGAACACTTTAGGGGCTTTGTCCAGAGTCATTGTGTCGAGCTGAGAATGGAATCTGGGAACCCTTACTCCAAGGGATTGTGCCATCCACCACAGGTCTTCCTGTATGTAACAGCATTTGTAAATAGATTACTCAGATATGCAATAAAAAATAAACAAACCTCTAGGTATAAAGAAATGTTCATAGAGCTGCGTAAAACTTTTGCAGTGCCAGGATTTCTACAAAAATGTAATTTCCCCATCTAGCATCCAACACTGGATTGAATATCTTGCAAAGATGACGCAACTTCTTACAATAACTATTAAAAGTTATCATTGGGTAAAGTTGCTCTTCAGCTGTCTCACATCATCAGAGGTAAGCAAAATATCCTTTGGATATTGCACATTAGCTGAATTTCATCTCTTCCCAACATATCCAGCTCAGATTGTAAACCAGGAATATTTAGGAGACACATTGAAAACACTAATAATTCCAAGCTTCGGTTAACATGTGCAAAAATCAATTATATAAATGTTTTGAAACTATTAAACCATTTCAAGCTAAAGGAAAGAGCAATAATAGCTACAAAGTCATAGAAGTTAATACAGTTTAGGTTTTATATAAGCATGTTTGAAACAGTAGAAAAGTCATCAAGAAATACCCTACAATGTATTTCTATAAGACTGGGAAACACGAGAGAGTATCAAGCCTTGGTTAGCCTGAGATTTGGAACATAAATACAGAGACATCAATAACCACTTGCTGATATACTTTGTTATCAGGAAAATACGGATTTAAAAAGTTAATTTTAAATAAAGCAACACATTCTTATATTAACAACACTTTTGGTTTTTCTAATAACACTTTGACATTTCTCAATGAGAGAGAAAACTAAACAATGTTTGGCTAAGGCAAGTAAAGGCTTTCAAACCATTCCGCATGGCTTCCTCATGTCAATCCATTCCAAGGATTAGCATGCCATTTGGGCAGGAAAAGTCTCTTCTCATCCTTTCTATTACCATTTAGGTCTAGTTTCTCTGATTTTACCCTCAGCAACTAGTGAGGACAACTTGTCTATGTGTTGCAATTAAATTTATTTTTACATATTTAGGAATTGTTTTAAATAATTCATGATCACCTCATGACTCTAAGTCTGTATCTTCAGTTCTGAGCTCCCAACTCACATATCCATTGCCTCTGAGCATCTCAACATAGTGACTCCAGTCTCCTCAAATTCCACCTGTGTAAAACTAGCTTCATCCCCCATTCCCCTGACCACCACAGCTCATCCTCCAATCTTCCCAAGTCAGAAACTTAGGAAGAATTGCTTGTTCCCTCACTCTCATCCCCACCATTTACATCCTTTGGTCACCAAATTCTTTCTATTCTTTCTTCTAAATATCTCCTGAATCCATTCACCCTTTTGCATGCCCACAGCCACTCTCCCAAGCCAAACCACCATGCCCTCTTCCTTGCACTACTCCTCTGCCTTCTAACTGGGCTTCATACCATGTACTTACCCTTCTCCAGTCTGTTCTCCCCACAGCAGCTAAGTAAAATTTAGTTAAAACACAAATCAAATTACATTATTGCCCTGCTTAAACTGTGCCAATGCTTCTCACTACTGTCAGGATAAAGTCCAGAGTATGTTTCATGCCCTATGAAAATCTATGTGTTCTGGCTTCTATCTAATTCTGAGGTCACAGATCTCATCCCAGCCCCTAAATATAAGCCCTACTCCTTCCTTCAGCTACGGTTTTATTCATGCTGCTTTTTCAGGTGTTTCCCCTGTTCCTTGCCTGGCTATGGATTTTCGGGAACTCAGCTCAGGTGTCACCTTCATCAGCACAGTCTTTCCTGGTTTGAGAGGCCCTTTTCTCCATTGTTATTGCAACATGTTCTCAACTTTATTATAGCACTGATCACTCCATTTACTTATGTTTCCTCTCACCAGTCTGAAAACTCTCCAAAGTCAGTGCCTATGACACTCTCGGTTCTGTAATTCTAGTACCTAACACAGTGCCTGGCATATAATGGAAAAATTACAACTTACTCAAAATAGGTGTGTTACAGACTTGGATCAAACTATCAATAATATGAATGAGTTAAAAAAATCCAATAAGAATGACTATCATCAATAAATCAAAGAAAAACAAGTGTTGGCAAGAATGTTGAGAAAAGGGAACCTTCATACATTGTTGGTGGGATTGCAAATTTGTACAACCACTATGGAAAACAATCTGGAGGTTTCTCAAAAAATGAAAAACAGATATACCTTTTGACCCAGGAGTTGCACTTCTAGGTATTTATCCAAAGAAAACCAAAATAATTTGTAAAGATCTATGTACCCCGATATTCATGGCAGCACAATTTACAATAGCCAAGATATAGAGGCAACCTAAATGCCCATCAACAGACGATTGCATAAAGAAACTATGGTTCATATATACAATGGAATATTACTCAGCCATTAGCTGAGTGAAATAAGTCAGACAGAGAAAGATAAATATCCATATGATTTCACTTAAATGTGAATCTAAGAAACAAAAAGAACAAACTAATCAAAAACAGACTCACAAATACAGAAGACAGTTTGGTGATGGACAAGGGGAGGGGGTTGAGGGACTGGGACAATGGGGTGAAGAGTTAAAGAAGTACAAATTAGTAGTTGATAGATAGTCACAGGGATGGGGATCACAGCATAGGGAATGAAGTTAGCTTTAATATATTGGCTAGGTGGAAAAAAAGAGCAGAGAAGGAGCAATCAGGCGGATCGTTTTATAAACTCTACAAATGTCTAACCAATGTACTGTATACTGAAAACTAATTAAAATAAATAAATATTTTTTTAAAAAGCATTGACTGTCAGATGAATTTTTTTCAAACCATGTTTTCCAAAGAAAATATACATTAAATTCAAAGATAAAAATAATCTGAGCAAAAATGGAAGAGGAAAGGTACATCACATAAACAAGAACTGTAAGAAATATCGAACACCTATACTAATAATAGAGGAAATAGACTTTAATAAATGATACTAGAGATAAAGAGGAAATTTTTGTAATAACAAAAGGAACACTACATCAAGAAAATACAGCAATCATAAATATACATGTGACTAACAATAGAGCCTAAAAACATAGGAAGGAAAAACTGACAGAATTAAAGGGAGAATAGAAAATTCAATAATAATAATTGGAAATTTCAACACCCCAATTTCAATAATGGAAAGAACAATGAGAAAAAGATCAACATGAAAATAGAAGTCTTAAGCAATATAATAAACCAATATAACTTAGCAGACATCTATAGAACACTCTACCACCAAGAGCAGAATACAATCCTCTCAAATGCACATAGAACATTCTCCAGGACAGACAATGTGTTAGGCCATAAAGTACTTCTCAAAATACTTAAAAGAATCTAATCATACAATTTATGTTCTCTGACCACATGGAATGAAAATATAAATCATTTAAAGAAGTAAATGGAGGGGGGGAATTCCCATTAATGTGGAAATTAAACAATGTATTCTTAAATAACCAATGGTTCAAAGAAGAAAGCACAAGAAAAAGATTTAGAAAATCTTTGAGATAACTTAAAATGAAATAAAACATACTAGAACTTATGAGATGTAGCTAAAGCAATGCTTAGAAGAAATTTTATAGCTGTCAATATCTATATGTTTTAAAGTTCTCATTTCAATAACCTAACTTTCAACCGCAAGACACCTGAAATGAAAGAATAAAATGAACCTAAAACGAGCAGAATAAATATTATAGATTACAGTGGGAAGTGAGAGTTGAAAAATGGAGAAAATCAATGAAACCAAAAGTTAGTTCTTTGAAAAGATCAACAAGACAGACCTAAACCTAGATTGACCAAGAAACTATAAGACTCAGTTACTAAAATTAAGAATAAAAGAAAGGATATTAATACCATCCTTTAAAAGTAAAATAGATTATAAGGGAATATTATGAACAACTGCATGCCAATAAATTGGATAATTTAGACAAAACTGACAGATTCCTAGAAAGATACAACTACTGAAATTAACTCAAAAAGAAAAATAAAATTTCAATCAAAATATAAAAAGTCATTGAATAAATAATTTTAAAACTTACCCCAAAGAAAATCCCAGGCACAAATGGTTTCTCTAGTGAATTCTACCAAAATATTAAAGAAAAATCGTTACCAAGCTTTCACAAAATTTCTAAAAACAGAAGAGGTAAGAACACCTCAACTCATTCTATGAGGCCAATATTACTGATACCAACACCAGACAAATATATCACAAGAAAAAAAAAAACTACACCAATATCCCTCATGAATATCCCTCATGCATAAATCTTTAAGAAAATACTAGCAAACCCAATCTAACAACATATAAAAATGATTGTGCACTATGATTAAGTGGGATTTATCCTCAGTATGCAAGGTTGGTTTAATATCCAAGTGCTAGTTAATATTAAAACACCATATCAAAAAAAAAATCTGGGAAAAACACATGATTATCTCAATAAACAGAGAAAAATCATTTGATAAATTTCATTCATTGATTTAAAACATAAACATTTATCAAACTAGGGATAAAAGGGAACTTTCTTACAGCATCTAAGAAAAAGTCCAGAGCTAGCATCATATTTAATGATGAAAGACGGAAAACCTTTCCCCACTAAGATCAGAAACAAGATAAGGAAGTCCAGTCTAGCCACTTGTACACCAGATTGCGTTAAGATTATAGCCAGGGAAGTCAGGCAAGAAAAAGAAATAAAAATTTCATCCACATTGGATAGGAAGAAGTAAAAGTATCTATTTACAGATGACAGTCTTGTATATAGAAAATCTTAAGTAATACACTAAAAAACTGCTTTTAAAAAATAATGAGTTCGAAATCCAGTTGTATCATCGGCGAGTCCAGTGCTCCTTGCTGAGCCAACTTCAAGAATCACACTGGTGGCAGCTGGCCTCAGTTTCTGGCATAGCCTCTTGAGGCAACTATAAGCACAGCATCTGTGGATTGCTTGCTGAATCTTAACAGGTGGCCCCAGAGGGGTAGAGGCTTGGGCTAAGTTTGGCCTGCAGCTGAACCCCTCTCAGGACTGTGCCACTGGACACCTACTTCACAAATCCACACTGATAAGACCAAGAGACTTAGGAGCTTTGCTTAATACACAGAAACAGACACAGAAAGGAGCCAAAATGGGAAGACAAAGAAGCAGAAACCATATGAGAGAACAGAGCAGAGATCCAGGAATAATAGAGTCAAACAATCTAACAGATGCAGAGTTCAAAACACTGGTTATAAAGATGCTCAATGAACTCCTAAGTTCATTTCCCCTAGAAAATGTAGATGATCTCATGAGAACTTTAACAAAGAGATTTAAAAATATATAAAAATGGAAATAGAAATTATAGATAGGAACCAGTCAGAAATGAAGAACACATTATCTGAGATGAAGAGTATATTAGAGGGAATCAACAGAGTTGATAAAGAGGATCGAACCACTGATAATAGAGGATGGGGAAGCCAAGGACACTCAATCAGAAAGGCAAGAACAAAGAAGCCAAGACTATAATAATAATTTAAGGAGCCTATGGGACAAAATTAAATGTAAGAACATCCATGTCATAGGGGTACCTGAAAGGGAACAAGAAGTTGAAGAGCTATTTGAAGAAATAATGATGGAAAATTTCCCTAACTCAGTGGAGGAAATAAACATAAATTCCCAGGAAGCTCAGAGAGTCCTAAAAATGATGAACCCAATGAGGCCCACACCAAGACACATTGTAATTAAAATGCCAAATGTTAAATACAAAGAGAGAATCTTAAAAAGCAGCAAGGGAAAAGCCGTTAGTTACCTACAAGGGAGCACCATAAGACTGGCAGTTGATTTCTCAAAAGAAACTATGTGGGACAGAAGGGCTTGGCACAAAATATTCAACCTGATGAAAACCCAGGATCTACGACCAAGAATACTTTATCCAGCAAAGCTATCATTTAGAGTCAAAGGACAGATAAAGAGCTTCCCAGACAAAAATAAGGCAAAGGAATTCATCAACACCAAGCCAGTATTACAGGAAATGTTAGGGGGACTTCTTTAAAAAGAAAAAACATGTATCAAAAATATGAATAAAGAAATGCAATAACTATATTCCTAACAACAAGTACCTCAATTGGAAAAGAATTAAGTGCTCCTACCAAAGATTGGGAAGCAAAATAGATAAGAAAACAAGACCTCTACATATGCTGCCTACAACTCACTTCAGATTAAAAGACACACACAGACTAAAAGGACACAAAATAGTCATGGAGATATAAAGTGTAGCATAAGGAAACTAGTTAACAACGTTGTAATAAATATGTAAGGGGAAGTGGGAGACTAGATTTAGTAGTGTGATCACTTTGTGATATATAGATCTCTAATCACTATGCTGTACAACTGAAACTAATATATTATTGTATGCCAACAATAATTGAAAAAACTCATTGAATTGTACAATGTAAATACTAGCAATTAATTTTCTATTGTATTTCAATAAAGCCAGGAAAAAATGAGTTCAGCAAAGTTGTAGCATACAAGATCAGTATTTAAAATCAACTGTTTTTCTATACAGTAGCAATGAATAATCCAAAATGAAATTATGGAAAGAACTACATTTACAATATGATTGAAACAAGTAAAATACTTATGAATAAATTTTAAAAGTTAGTGCAAATCTTGTAATCTAAAAACTATAAAACTTCATTGAAAGAAACTAAAGAATGTCTAAATAAATGTAAAGACAGTCCATATTTATGGATTGAAAGACTTAATATTGTTCAGATGGAAATATTCCCCCAAAGTGATCTACAGATTCAATGCAATTCCTAACAAAATCCTATCTGACCTCTTTGTACGTTTTAATAAGCTAATTCTAAAATTCACACAGAAGCCCGAGATATCCAGAATAGCCCAAAAAATCTAGAGAGAGAAAAACTGGAGTATTCGCACCTCCTGATTTCAAATCTAACTACAAAGCCAAAAGTAGTCAAAGACTACGTGGCACTTGTATAAAGAAAGCTATGTAAATGAATTAAATAGAATTAAGCATTTGGAAATAAACTCATACATTCATGGTCAACTGATTTTCAACAAAGGTACCGAGATACTTCAATAAAGAAAAAAAGTATTTTCTGCAAATGATTCTGGGACAACTGATATCCATATAGAAAAGAGTAAAGTTGGACTTCTTTTTAAAAGTATGTATGAAAAATAACTTAAAATAGATCATGGACCTTAACATAATAGATCAAACTATAAAACCCTTAGGAGAAAATATAGGAGTAAATCTTTGCGATCTTAAGTTAGGCAAAGCCTTCATGAATGACAAAAGAAAAAAGTTAAGTTGGACTTAATGAAAATTTAAAATTTTTGTGCTTCAATGAACACCATAAAGAATGTGAAGAGACAAACCATTAAATGGGAGGAAAATATTTGCAAAGCATAAGTCTGATAAGAGACTTGTACCTGGAATGTATAAAGAACACTTAATTCAATACTAAAAAGAAAAAAAATAGCAAAATTAAAAGTGACAAAGAATCTGAGTAGACATTTCTACAAAAAAAGACATTCAAATGGGCAATAACACATGTAAAGATACTCAACATCATTATCCTGCAGGAAAATGCAAATCAAAACCACTATAAGGTACCCATAAGATGGCTAGGCAGCGACTGGCAATGGTACAAGTTTCTTGTTGCTGTTGTTATTTTGTTTTTTTGTTTTGTTTTGTTTTGTTTTGTAGTGATGAAATGTTTTAAAAGTTTATAGTGGCAATTATTGCACAATTTTGTGACTATATTAAAAGCCACTGTACTGTACACTTTAAATGGGTGAATATGATGGTGTGTGAAATGTATCTAAACAAGAAAATAACTTTAAAAATGTAGCATAGAATTAAATGTAAACATTAAAACTATAAAGTTTTAGAGAAAACATAGGAGAAAATCTTCAAAATCTAGAGCTAGACAAAGAATTTTTAAACTTCACACAAATCATGATTCATAAAAGGGAAAATTGATAGATTGGACCTCATTAAAATTAGAAATTTTGTTCTGTCAAATATCATGTAAATGAGATTTTTAAAAAGCCAATGAACTGAGAAAATATTGCAAACAATATATATGACAAAAGACTAATATGTAAATAACGCATAACTCAACGGTTAATAAAAAAAGAATCCCATTAGAAAATGAACAAATGGCATGAACAGACATTCAACTGAAGAAAACACACAGGTGGCCTATAAGCATGTGAAATGATGTTGAATTTCATTAGCCATCAGGGAAAGGCAAATTAAAACCAAATGAGATATCACTACACCCCTATCAGAATGGCTAAAATAAAAAAAAAAAATAGTGACAACACCAAATGCTGGCAAGGGTATGAAGAAACTGAGCCACTCATATACTGCTGATAGGAATGTGATAGTTTGGCAGTTTCTTATAAAAATTAAATATGTAATTACCAAATAACCCAGCAATTGCATTCTTGAGTATTTATCCTAGAGAAATGAACATTTATCATCCCACAAAAGCCTATACACAAATTTCAGAGCAGCTTTATTAATAACAACCAAAAACTACAATCAGCCCATATGTCCTTCAACAGGTGAATGAACAAACGGTCATGTGCACTTACCACAAAATATTTTTCAGCAATAAAAAAGAATGAACGGTTGCTACAAACGACGGCTTGGATGAATCTTGAGTGAATTATGCTAAATCACGGGAAGCACCCCAAACCAGTTTTCACTTTTAATCCAGCATAAATATGGTGCCCCAGAATTTTAAACTGAAAGCCACCAGTGGCTCTGAGAACTAAGATGCTTGCTATTAAGGCAGCCAGTTTGTACAGGGCAATTGCTACTTTCTGGGGCCCTGAAGCAGATGAGGGTACACTGAATGTCACCAAAACTACATTTGGGAGGGGGAAGTGAGAGTCACTAAGAGGCAATCTACCATTTAATCATGGCAACAATTTATCCTTTTTTCCCCAATGGTATTTCTCTTTCTCAGATGCATCTTTAGCCTCTGACATTTCAATTAAAATTCCTACCATTTCTTAGCTATTTCTACCTGCTTGAGGTTCTGGGAGAACATTTGCTTTCTTCCTTCTAAGTTTCTTGTGTTAAGCTAAATTCAGAGACCACCAAGGTATGTAACCAAAAGCCAAATGACATAGCTGTGCTTTCTGGCACTCAGATCTCTCCTCTTAGCAGATTTTCCCCATTAATGAGAAAGAGCTGCATCCTGGAGTGACACCCAAACAAATCAGAAGAGCTCGAATTTTGTGGTCCCTGGCTTGTTTGCTGTCAGCATGGAAGCCTAACTTCTATAACATTCTCTAGAAAAGATATCCCCAGCCAAATGTCACAACTTGAGATCCCACACCCAGTCCCTTCTTACAGTGAATAATGGTTACATCACTACGGTTTAAAACCAAAACAAACATGACATTAAATGAGGAGCATCACAATTTTGCTCATTGCAAACCAACCATATTTTTTCTTAAAGAGGAGAGATTGTCAATGTAACTGCTACCTTCCATGCATACAAATACCATATGCAGACTTTAACTCAGCATTCAGCTGAACTCTGGAAAATTATGAGCCACTTTCCTTCAGTAGGGTTAGGAAAAGTGCCTGCAACACACACAGGACTCTCTCATTGAGATGAGCTGGTTAACAATACCTCTACTGGGTATTTACCCCAAGGACTTGAAAACCCATATCCAAAAAGATTTTAGCACATCAATGTTCATAGCAGCATTATTCACAGTGGCCAGGACTTGGAAGCAACTGAAGTGTCCTACGATAGATGGTTGGCTAAAGAAGCTGTGGAACATATATACAATGGAATATTACTCAGCCATATGAAGAAATGAAATACTGCCATTTGCAACAACATGGATAGACCTCAAGATAATCATGCTAAGCAAAATAAGCCCAACAGAAAAAGTCGAAATCATATGTTATCACTTATATGTAGGATATAAACCTAAAAGAAACAAATAAACAGGACAAACAAAGACTCATGGATATGGACAATAGACTAGTGGTTACCAGATGAGCAGGAGGTGGAAGAGGAGGGGAAGTGTTCTTTCCCTTCTAATTTTCGTTAACCAATGTCACCATAAAAAAATAATTTATTTATTTATTTTTTATTTTTTAAAGTTTTTTAGGGTAACATGGGTTACTATACTCATATAATTTCAGGTGTACATTATAATTTGACATCTATGTATTCTATTGTGTGATTACCACCCAAAGTCCAGTTTCCTTTAGCTACCATATATTTGATCTCCTTTACCCACTTCACCCTCCCCCTAACCCCTATATTTGACTCCCTTTACCTCGTCTACCTCTCCACTCCTCCCTGACCCTCTACCCTCTGGTAACCACTAGTCCATTGTCCATATTCCTGAGTCTCTGGTTAACAGTGTTGTTCAAATCTTCTGTATCCTTACTCTTTCTTTGTTGTTGTTCATTTCATCTATTAATTTCGGAAAGAGGTTAGTAGATTTTACAATTTCTTTCTATAGTTCTGTCAATCTTTGCCTCATATATTTCAAAACTATGGTATTATGTGCATACAAGTTTAGAATTGTTATCTGAGGAACTGACTTTTTTTACCACTACTCAGTGATATTGTTTATCCCTATTATTTTTCTTTAGTCTATTTGGTCTCATATTAATTTAGCTACATCAGCTTCCTTCAGCTTAGTATTTACAATCCTATCTGTGTCCTTATGTTTTAGCTTTGTATATAACATATAGCTAGATTTTATATATAGCATATAGCTAGACTTTATATTTTCATACACTGTGAAAATCTATGTCTTTCAACTGGTGAGTTTAATCAACTTCTACTTATTGTTATAACTGAGGAGTTGAATGCCAAGATCAAAGGGACTTTTTAAAGTATCTCTGAGCTTCCTGACTATAGCTTTTTCACCCTAGTAATTTCTAAACACTCTTTGCTCCCATTGACTCACCTGTAGAAAGTTAGAAAAATCCAATGATCTCCATAAGTGAACTGGAACTGATATTATAGCGAAGATTTGTCTTTATTAGTACAGTTATGGGATAAATTCAATTAATGCAAGGAATGGTGTACTCAGGCTCAATCCTTTGATTTGATTGAAATCAATGCTTTGCACATTTCAATTGTTCTGAATCCCTTCAGAAAAGTGCATAGAAGTGATTCATTAAAACTAAATTCTTCACAAAAAACAGACCAGTTCTCTTAGTTTCACTAGGGCATCTCTGCTACTAAAATTTAAAAAGCAATCAAAATGAATAAGAAGTCCTTTTAACAGACATTTACAATAGGGAAGAACATGATTCTTGATAATTCAAAGTAAATGAAGTGCAAATTATTCTCTTATAATATATCTCAGAATTGAAGTTTAAAATTATGACCAAAAAAGAACCCACAGTTAATCAGAAAAATATGTTTATTGATAATTCTCATGAGATCATAGTTATACATTTATATCATAGGATAACAAATTCAAAACTATTGCTAAGTTATAAATATGGAATTTATGCAGAATTTGCATGTATTGAATTTTATTTTGAATTCGTATGTGTGCCTATTATAAATATTTGAATATTTATAATATTCCAGAAAAAGCATAGTGGAATGTGCAAGACAAATTTATTTAGTGTTATGCTCTGAAATATGTCAAAGTCTTCAACACTATTCTCAGAGGCAAAATGGCAGAAATAACAAATGGGAGGTAATAAGACCAAGTGAATACTCCACAAAGTCCAGTACCTAGTAAAACTATAGAAGCTCTTTTGCCAATTAATATTTTACTAAAGTTTACACAAATATTTCTCTAAGCCTACAATGATATCATATTAGAAGACAAACACCATTAATTCAATTCTTCACTATAATGGAAGAGGGAACATTCCGAAACATACCTTTTTTTCCTAAACTCAGTGACTGAGTATCTAATTTTATTTGTCACACAATGCGACATTAGTTTTTCAACTGTAAAGCACATTCTTTACACTATCGAAATAACTTGTACCTAGAATGCAGTTTCAGTGGAATTTCAACAATAAGATTATGTGAATCACTGTATATGGTAGCTCTTCAGATATCCAGAGCAGTTGAGGAATGAAGTGTTCTAATCACTTAATTTATAGTTAACTGGAGCAATGCTCTTATGACATGAAACTACTCTGGGAGGTGGTGTCTCCAGGAGAGTGGAGTCCCCTTCTTTCCCAGATAAGGGCAACACGTGCACTACTAACTGGTCTAAACTTTCAGTTATGAATGTTTAGAACTATAGCCCTTCACCAGCCCCAAGACTTCACTCTTCCAGCAAGACCATTAGCTCTGATATCACGAGACACTTGGAAAGAAGATTCAGAAGACTCAAAGTCCAGGCACTTGGGTGGCTCCAGCTGAGCAAAATAAGCCTTATACTTCCAATTGTGTATCACTATTAATTTCCTGTTCCATTTAACTTTTAAATAGAGAGGAAACAATAGCAATTCACTCAAATATCTCTATACTTGTACTGGTGTAAGAATTCCATGGATTCTTTGTACTATGATAACAGACAATCATCAGAAAAATCAGGAGCCGATGCCTGACTTATCACCTCTGCCTTTCAGTCTCTAAGTTTATTCAGTTGAGGCTGCTTTTCTCATTAAGGACTCTCAGGATCTCAAGAAACTAGTGAAATAACCAGCCATAGTCTTCAGGAACCAAAAAGTAGACATGAGTGCAATGTATCACAGCCATAATAAAACATCATTTTTAAAACCGTCAATGTTTACTTTTATTATCCAAGTAGTGCATACTCATAAAAGAAATTCAAAACTTTCAGGGAAACAGAATAAGAAAACAAGTCACTAATCAATCTATTAATAACTTGGTATTTTCTTCCATTATTTGTCTTTCATGCTTAAATTTAGGAGGAACAGGAATATGATTTGTGCATCTCTCTCTCTCTGTCTCTCTCTCTGTCTCTCTCTCTGTCTCTCTCTCTGTCTCTCTCTCTGTCTCTCTCTCTCTCTCTCTCTCTCTCTCTCTCTCATACACACACTGTTGTAGTTATACTGGGTTCATACCTATCTTTTTCTCTTAGCATTAAATCACTAGCAATTTTCCATACTCTACAAAAGGACATTTAAATGGTATTATAATAATTCTTCAAGTAAGTGTGCTGAGATTTCTTGAACCATTCTCTTCTACGTGAATGGACAGATTTTTTCAATTTGCTGCACTCATAAGTAACTCCAGTTAGCCTCTTAGTATACCATTATATCATCCTATACCTTTCCCCCATGGCACTTCTCATATTTTTAAGCAATTAATTATTTGTTTCATGTCTATCTTTCCCACTCCATGAAGGCAGGGACCATATCATATCTGGCTGGTTCCTCACAGTGTTTCCCAGCACACAGCATGGTGATAGGGGATATTCAAATGTTTGTTGAATAATTGAATGAATGAATGAATGAATGAATGAATAAGTAAGTGAATGAATGAAAAATATGTATGGGATCACGTTTTTCAGTAAAATTTCAAAAAAATAAATCATGGGTCAAAGAAATAAATATTTTTTAATGTTCTTTGTTTATATTATTTCCAAAAAAAATCGTTCAAATTTACATTTCCACCAATAATATATGAAAATTACAGTATTTACCACACTTTGTCAACACTGGCAACTAACATTTTTCGTTCGGTGGTGGTGATGTACATCAAGCTTTTTGTTTTGCTTTGTTTTGATCAGGGTTAATTAGAGAAGCAAAGATTTTTGTACATTTAATTATTTAAATTTGCATTTCTTTAATACCAGTGAAACTAAAGTTTTTCCATGTCTGTAAATTGGTCGTGGTTCTCATGTTTTAAATTGTTTTTCTAATCAATTCTTTATACAGGAAGATGTAATCCTTTTGTCTGTTTTATCTGTCGTGCATATTTTCATCAGTTTGACATATGCCTTTTCATTTTGGCTTTGTTTTTGACAGATGAGCACCTCTCTTTTTTCGTAATCATAGCTTTCGATCTTTTCCTGTATTCAAACATCCTTTTTTCATGGCTAAGAGTCCCAAATGTGATTTGCACCTATCATTTAAATAATAATGCCAACTGTGAATTCGGCTTAACTGGGTTCACAGACTTCCACATACACTACTAAGCCCTAACCTGACCTAAAGCCCCAGTTCTCACTTCTTTACAAGCCCTGGCCACTAGAAGTCTAAGCAACATAGACCATTCACAACTCTTTAGTACTCTCCCAGCCCAAATTAGATCCCCTTCTCAACCTACCCTTTAGTCAATGATACCACCTTCATCCCATACTAAAAGTCAGGGAGGTACTATTAATTGGACTCCAGCCTTCATTTACTTTTATATTTTTTACATTCCTTCCATCCAAAAGTTTCACATACTCACTGGGATTCAAACCCTTCATTGCCATTCCAGGAGCTCTACAATGAGAACTCGCCTCACATACCTCCCTAACCATTCCCCAAGCATTAACCTTCTTCATTCTGGCCATCCCTGGTTAGGTGAGGCTGCTGGACCTCAGGATGCCATGAGGATGTCATGTCCACCCACAATACCTCCTTTCTTATAACTACAACCCACCTAGTCCCAGAAGTCTTCCCAAACAGATGTCCCCTTTTTCTGGCCTGTTTCTCACACTTCAGAAAGGAAAGGACCTTAGAAAGCATCTCATTTAAATCTCTCTAGAGGGGTATGGACTTGCCCAAAATCACAAGTTCCTCCCCACTGCTGACATGTCTATACTACACAGTTCTACACTTTACCCTCTAATATTTATGGACTTGAGGCTTAAGATGGTGACTTTGCCATTTTTGGCTTTTTCTTGGTTACATGTAATCTCCCTCAACTGTTAGCACTGTACAGAGGTCATAATACATACTCCACACAGTTTGCTGGTTAGACCCAAACTGCAACATAAACAGATGGGCTTTCTCTATTTTTAAATATATTCTAGTAAAGGCATGACATTTTAAAGACATTATTGATTTTCAAATCATGCTGAAACAAAATCCATCTTCTTTATTAAACATCTAAAATACCAAAGTATTCTGTTCTACAAGCTCTGTGAGAGCAAGGATCACATGTTTACCCTGGAATATAATGGGCAGCTTTACAAAATTTTGTTTAATGAATAACAGAGGGAAGAGATGACTATTCTTTAATGTCATTTTATGCTACCTATGTTCACAAAAAAAATCTATAAAAGACAAGCTTTAACATTCTTATTGCTGCAGAACAGAACAGAACTAATCTAAAATTACTGTTAAGAAATGCTCATTCCGAATGGCATTTTATACTACTTTAAGAACATAGAGCTTTGTCAGGACTCCAATAACATGTTTGCCCTCTGTGCAGAAATGCTAACTAACTGCTAAAATTCTACAGATAGTATCAGGGTGAATGTCTCTCTCTCTCTCCTGTGAAATACCGGGAGGGTATAACATCTCTTATCAAAGGCAGCTGAAGAAATGTATCCTTGGTAAGTGAAGCTAACCTGAGAGCCCCATGGCCTATAGCCTAATGGACCAGAGGGGACAGCTTTGCTGGCTGTAATAGTCCATTCACTCGCTGTCTCGCCCTGTACCACAAGCCTGCCATGTTATCCTGCTTCACTACAAAATCCAGAAAGCAAAGGAGTGGGGTTGAGGGCACATGAGGTATGAGCAGGCACATGCACTAAGGAGTTCTTACTAACAGATAGCTCTTTCAAAATAGAGCCACTTTTTAAAAAGAAATGGAAAGAAAAGAAAGCCTTTACCACAATTTTTTAAAAGAATTATCATAAGAAAGAGAGAGAGAGAGAGGGAGAGAGAGAGAGACAGAGAGAGAGAGAGAGAGAGAGAGAGAGAGAGAGAGAGAGAGAGAGTGGGCATGCTCAGTATCAGGGCAGGTTTTGATTGAAAGTTAAAGAAAGAAAGAAAGAAAGAAAGAAAGAAAAAGAAAGAAAGAAAGAAAGAGAAAGAAAGAGAGACAAAAGAAGAGAGAAGGAGGGAAAGCTTTTTCTATATAAATATATTTTAGTCCCTTCTTATCTGTGATATCTTACTGGATTTTAGATGACAATTAATTACTCTCCTGAATGGCTGCTGGATAATGTAGAGATGCTAAAAGTCTAGGATGCAACATGAATACGATAATCAGATTTCTTAGATTCAAATAAACATAGAACCTAATCTCTCCCTTCCCCCAGCTACCCCCTGTGTGCCAGTCAGTGCAATACCAAGTGAAGAAGAATGAGACTATTACAATTTCTTTGTGTCCGATTCTGAATTCCTACCACAGACCAAGTGGTGCACTAGAGTTGTCTACAAGACAGAGAATTTGGCCTGAGAAAGGACTGCAGAATTTGAAAGTTTTAATAGCTCGTAAACAGTGTTTTGATACATTTTCAAAAATAGTCTATAGTCGTAGAAATTCTAAATGAACAGGACCCTTCTCTGATCCTAAACAACATATTGGGAGATAGATACATGAAATGAACTTTCTAGGGTTTTTTAAAAAGAAATATTGTTCTTAATAAACGACTTGAGCCTTTTGCTAGCCAAGTACTCTCTCTTTGTCCTCTCTGAGCAATTCTCTCTATTCGGTCTATTCATTTCTACTAAGTAGTTACATATCACCGTAGCACTTTACCATCTGCTGAGGCAAGGAAGCATCTCAAATGTAGCACTGGGAGCAGGATTCAGTGTCTTGGCATGCAGCCACAATGGTCTCTCATGGCCCCCGAATGTAGATGGATGGCTGAGTCAGAAGGTGGCCCTTGTTGCTACTGAGGTCTCCTACTGACACTTGTACACCAAGTTCCCAGCATCCTCCCATCCTTTTCCAACTTTGTAGTGATTTCCAACACAGAAATGAGAAGGCCCTCTGCAACCTGTCCATGAGACCTATTCCTGGTGAGCATAAAGCCTTAAGGAGATAGGAATCTCTTCTCCCAATGGGTGTGGCAACCCTGGTCCAATCTCTCATCCAAACTCACACGTATAAAATTACTGAAGATGGTGACGATGTAGGTTAATGTTTGCTGAGTGTTCACTTTGTAATAATTACCAACATGAAATACCTCACTGTGTTTTCCCAAAAACCATCACTTATCAAGGCGCAGTCAACAGAGCAAAATGGCTGAGTAGTCAAGACAGAAATGAAGAAAGATTGCTGCCGTCCCACTAAAGTGCTCAATGACCTTGGAAATCTCCTTCAGCCCTTTTGGGCTTCATCCTCATCTGATAAATGGGGATAATATTGCCCTTTTCCCAAAGCTTTTGCAAGTTTACAGAGAAATACCAGAGATAAGAGATGTGGAAGCTCATCAGAAACTGGAATGCACTCTTCACAGATATCAGGCTTGAAGAAGCACTGGTCCACGGTCACACAGCCGGTTTGTGGCTGACCTGAAACTAAGGCCCAGGTGTCAGAACTCCCAGGCCAAACAGACTAAGCTGCTATTTTCTTCAGTCCATCAGAGCACACAGACCACCAGCTAGCATAGAAGGCTGCTCAACATAGGAACTCCCAGTAGCTGACTCTCTCATCTCCTGAGACCAGTTTCTCAACCGTCGTGCATCGTTGCCAGCACAGCTGCCTCGGTCTCCAAATTTCACCCCCTACACACACACTCACACAAAACTCTCATTCTCACACACTTATGCATCCCTTCACTCTTAGAAATTACCAGAACTCACAAGAGCTGTTCCCGCAAGCAAGGGTTGATTAACATCCTGGGAAATTCTGAACCCCTCAGGCTTCATGTAATAAAAAGGTGCCCTTGGAGTAGCAATGTGTTTATCTAGCAAATTTTATTTCATTTTTTCCACATATTGTAAAATCTAGTAACTCTCTTTAAAAAGTGGTCTTTGATTAAACTAGATGGCACTGTGGTATCACTATTTCTATGACCAAGAAGATATTTTTTTCAAATAATTTTACTTTAGTTTGGGATAATCTAAGAGGTTGAACCATCCCCTTGAGAGGTCCTGGGTATCTTATGAAAAACTTCTGAAGGATTTGCCAGAAGACAGCAGCCAGCAAATACATAAGCAAGACCACATTAATAATGTGTGTTTATAGATCATGTCATACCCTGAACCTACATGTCCAAAGGATTTACAAAGGCACATGTGCCCTGTGGAACTCTAGATGGGGTCATGACTTCCATAGTGGCAAAAACTTCATTTTTACTTCTGTGCCACAGTCAGAGTTCTGGAATTTTATTTTTGCCCTAAAAAGCTTTTTATATTACCACCCCTCACTACACCTACAAGCTCTATCAGCAAGAGAGATTATTTTCAATACTGCCAAATTGTTTGGGATCTTCTTAACACCAGAATCTTGTGATGACAATGATGTATATCAGTCTCAAGATGGATTAAAGTAGCAAACCTCCTGAGGCCAAGGTTCTGTTAGGATGGAAAAATAAATCTGGTAGCGCTGGAAAGGAAATGAAAGTTCAACAGATTCTGCCCAAATTCCAGCATTCAAGAAAGTACACTGTAAACTGGGGGAAAGGAAAGTGAGTAGGGGGTGATGTGTCTTCTCCTTCTCAATGGTGACCAATCAGTAAGGTCCATTCGCCTAAGGCTGGACAAAAGAAACTGCACTGGCTGTTGCATTCCAAGAGACACCTGCAAAGCGCTGCCTAGTCCAGGGGGGTGGAGATATTGGGACAGGGTCCAGGTAGGCAGCCGTTGCAGCAACAGTCTCAAGAGCCCCTGTGGTTATCTTGATAAAAAGACAGAGGGCACGGCCACATTTTTGCCAGCCCAGAGACCCAGTCTGGAGGCCTCCTGTCAACCAGACTCACCTCGTCCTATCCCTGGACTCCTTTCCCAGTCCAGATTTGTTTTAGGGAGGGTGGGGCCCTAGCTGTAGCAATTGCATCCCTGCGCATCCTCCCCGCCCACCTTGATGGCCGTCCATGATCTCCAGCAACTGGGCATTACGACTGGATGGAGGAAAAACTGCCCTAGCTCCAAAATTAGGTGGCTACAGGGTCTTCATAAATTAGCTTTTTCTGTATCAGCCCCAGGTTCCCAGTAAATGAGCTAGCGACGTCCCGCGCTGGGGCCCAACGGTTTCTCAAGGCAGAACCCCACATGAGGTGGGAGCAGCCCGCTGGGTGCCCCTCGCACTCGAAAAACGTGGCAGATGCCTGGCGTGCAGCCAGTAGGGAGAGGCGCCAGCTGGATAACATGAGCTCTCTCCATTTCCAAACAGCGGCAGAAGGACACCCGCTTCCGAGGAGAGCAGAGCCAACGAGGAGAAACGAGGAGAGAGGCGACAAAAGTCGACAGAAAGAGAAAGGGAGCAGCCCGCTGGGTGCCCCTCGCACTCGAAAAACGTGGCAGATGCCTGGCGTGCAGCCAGTAGGGAGAGGCGCCAGCTGGATAACATGAGCTCTCTCCATTTCCAAACAGCGGCAGAAGGACACCCGCTTCCGAGGAGAGCAGAGCCAACGAGGAGAAACGAGGAGAGAGGCGACAAAAGTCGACAGAAAGAGAAAAAAAAATGGTGAAAGACAGAGAAGAAGCAATGTGA
>NW_006442490.1:1773257-1774483 GCF_000325575.1 Pteropus alecto | reverse complement strand
CAAGCAGCCAGGAGCTGACAAGATCGAGAGCACCAGAGAAAGGGAAAGGCAAATAAAGGAAGTGACAATAAAAGGAGTAAAGAATGCGAGAGTGTGAAAAGAGGAAGAGAGATCAAAAAGGACGCTGCGGAACCGGAGTGCTGAGTAAAGAAGAGCGAGGACAGGAGGGACCGCGGGACGCTACAGACAGAGCGTGGTTCTTTCTGGCGCTCCAGTGCAGCCTGCATGCCGTACCCTGTCCAGGCCGCTGCAGGGGAGCACTCATTCGTGGCCTCCCGGACGCTTCATAGGCACGCACTCCCAGCCAACAAGCGAGCCAGTCTGCTGACAGACAGACTAGCCGTCCTGGACCAGAGCGAACAGGCTTCCAGCGGGCGCCACTGCGCCATGAGCGTGAGCGTTATTGCGCCTGGCTCCTGCCCAGCAACGGTGTAACCGCGAGGCTGCCGAAGGGTGCGCTGGGTCACCGGCTCCGGCTGGATGCACCTTCCCGCGCTCCACCCGCCCAAGCCCAGGTTCACTCCCAGCTCCATGGCCCCGCTCCGCCACGGGGGCGCGCTCACCTAGACGGTCTCAGCCTGGCGTCGCGCTTGCCGTCCACCACAATAGGCACGCAGCTGGTAAGCTCGGTCCAGTCGGCGTGCAGCCCGCAGCTCCATCCCGTGGAGAACCTGGAGAAGAGCCAGGTCTCCCGCTTACCCGGCCGGTGGCAAGTGCATTTCTTCTGACCCACGCGGCATTCGCACGGCTGCTCCAGCTGGATGTTGCGCACCAGGTGGCGGCCGAAAGTGGTGCCTCCAGTCTTCTGGATGTGCAGGAACACGATCAAGTCATCGCCCTTGATGTCAAAGTCTATCTTGCGCAGAAGGTCGCCGCGACTGAAATTGTAATGGGGCATGAACCTGGCGGAGCTCTCATCCTCGGAGCTGTATGGGTCCGGCATCGGGGAGCTGAACGCCTGCAGGCGGAGGAGCTGGCATTCTGTGCCGGGGCATACGTATTGGAGGACGATCACGGCAAATAGGAAGAGCATCACCAAAGCCAGAAGCAGCTTGTTGGATTTTTCATCCATGTTCCCGACGCTGGGGGAAACCCAAGCTCGTTACGTCAATCCCGCAACTCAGCCCGCGCTTCCCCAGGAGCCACCGTTGCGCCCCTTTTCCCTTTCCCCTACGCACGGAGTACTCCACCGCGGCGGCGGCGGCGGCAGTGGCGGGCGGCGGGGG
>NW_006442490.1:1759422-1773167 GCF_000325575.1 Pteropus alecto | reverse complement strand
GTTCTCCGCTTCCTTCCTTCCCGGCAGGCTCAGCGCTGTGGCTTCTGCCGCACACCCCCTTCCCCCCACACTCCTCCCCGCTGGCCGCCTGCCCTTTCCCCGCGCCAGAGCTTTCGGGGGCCACTTCGCGGGGTTTCGTACACCAGTTGTCCCACTTCCAAATGCACACTCCCCCGGCCCAAGCCTCCGCGCGTTTCCCTCTACTCTCGGTGACTCCGTGGCTCCCATCCCCATCTCGCTTCGCCCACCGGACTCTCCAGCACTTCTTCCTCCAGTCCCCTTGGCGCGTATGCTGCCGCCTCCCGGTCTGCCAGAGCGAGCTCCCTCCCCTTGCGCCCCGAAGCCTTGCTCTTGCCCGCACCAGGTTGCCCACCTTGGAGGCCGCCTCGAGTGAGCTCGGAGGAGGGCGTTCAGAGTTCCCCTGGAGGAAGAAGTTCGCTGGCAGCCCCACTTGCAAGCGGAGATGCTGCGCTGCCAGTGTCCACGGAATCGCGGAGTGGGAGCCGCAGTGTAACCAAACGCGCGCCACGCTCCTCCGTAGCCCCCGAGCCCGGTAGCCGTGGGCCAGCTGGAATTTGCGCCCTTCCCTTCCCCTCGCAACTGCCATCCCACCCCACACGGCTCCCGCCCGCCCGGGCCCGTAAGCGCGAGTCCTGCTTTCGCCGAAAACGTACCTGATTAGGGGGCCGAAAATCTTAGAGAAGATCGCACCGAGCACGTGCTTCAGCGAGTGGCCCAGGGCGGCCAGGCCCCGAGTAAGTAGGGCCCGGCAGAGGGAGCCCAGGTCCCAGCGTCTCCTGAAGTCGTACATCTGCCTGCAGCGGCCTCGGGGTAGCAGCACGAAGAGTGGGGAGCGCGCAGCTCCCTCCAGGGAAGAAGACGCCTTTAGGGGCTCGTCCAGAAGCTGCTGGGAGTTGAATCCGCGAGACACACCCCTAGGAGGGCCGGCGCGGACTGAGGCAGCTACTGATCTCGGCCGGCTTGCTGCCAATTCGGCCTCTACTCTGGAATGCCGGCGGGGACAGGTGGTGCGGGCGGGCGCTCCTCGCTCCGGTTGCAGAGGCGACCGGAGCGCCTGGGCTGCACATGCAGGTTGTGCCATTCCCCCCTTCAGGCAATTCAGGGTACTAAGGGTCAGGAATGAGCCTGAATTTGTGTAATAATGCCTCACACCGAGGAGCTACTTCACAAGCAGAGGACTTGGGTTTTCTTTTGTCTTGGGGA
This sequence comes from Pteropus alecto, assembly GCF_000325575.1. Taxonomy (NCBI): domain Eukaryota; kingdom Metazoa; phylum Chordata; class Mammalia; order Chiroptera; family Pteropodidae; genus Pteropus; species Pteropus alecto. The sequence continues at coordinate 1,771,943 of NW_006442490.1, read as the reverse complement.
ACGGAGATTACTCCAGTGAGCTCATCACTCCACTTTGGCTCGTAATTTCCACCTCCCCTAAAATAGCAAAGGCACAAATTGGACCTTTTCTTTCACTCTTTGCCAATTTCCATTCTCCAACGGAAGCAGGGGCATTTTCTGAGAAGATAAGTCAACATGAAGGAGAAGCATGACCAAAAAAAGGTTAACAGAACGGGAATGCGAGTTTTTTCAGAGCAGAAACTCACTTCTCTTCTTGCTGAACCCCGGGCATAAATCCCCGTGCCTACAAGAAGGCTTCACTTATATAAGGTTTACTGAAGGAAAGATGCATGACTAAATACTACGTCAGAGTGGGGCCATATAACCCAAGGTGAAGTGAGGAAACAGGCTCAGAGAGGGGTAAAGATGTGCTCAAGGTCACACAGCAAAGCCCCACAGTTAGAACCCAAGAAACCAGGCAACATCTCTTCTAATAAATAGGTGCAGACCATCCTCAAAGCCCTGGTGTCCAAAAGGCTATTTTTGCCTGCAGGACCAGGAATGTAAGGATTAGCAAGGAAAGAAAGGGAGGTCCCTTTAAGGCAGGGTCCCTAGTAACTCAGAACTCAGACTGTTCCCATATGATTGATCAGGTGGAGCTTGCTGTGTTTAGAGAACTGGTGTTTCCATGAATGAATGCCCACTCTGTACAGTCCCACTGCTGCAGAAGTGGCACAGGGTGGCAGCAGTGTTTCAGAGCAGCACTGTTGGGACTGGGGTTGAGGGACAGTGAGCTGAGTGAGTCCTGCAGTGGGGGCAAGTCCCTCCAGAGACAGGTTCTCCTTGTATCTCCTTCAGAACATCTGGTCCCTCGCTGGAGCGCTGCTCCATCCCTACTGTCCTTTCTGTGCAATGAAGCAGCAAGTACTGGTCTAGGCGTCTTGAGAAGCTGTTACTTCCTTGCTGGGCAGCCCTGGAATAATCACTTGCCTCTCCTAAGCCTCCATTTCTTCTGTAAATTAAGACAAACTCCACCTTTTTGACCACATGGGTCACTGTGATGATTACCTTTGGGCAATTCTAAATATGAGGTTATCTATCTGCTGTTCTAAGGTCGATGTCCCAACAGAGTCACAGGTCAATTAAGGAAAGGGCCCTTTTAGATTTTACAGCTGTGCTCCCTGCCCTCACCTCCCATAAGACATTCCCAGTCCTTCTAGGTTCCCCTAAACCTACTGGGGATATTGAGGATATCCTGTCCATGTGCAGTCATGAAGGAGGCTGTTCTGACTGCCCTGGGGATCCAGGGGGACACTCTAACTAATGAACTTGTGTTAAGGAACCAGGTGCGGCAACTTATACAATAGACCTCTTGGCTTCCCTGAGAGCTCCCCTGATCCCCCAGGCTTGTGGGAAATGCCTGCTCCCCCTGAGGACAGGTGAGGGTGTGAGCCAGGGAAGTGAGAAGACATGGAAATAGCCCAGGAGCTGAGCTTACTAGCTGTCCCTACTTTCTCCTTGGCCATGCACACAGTCAGCATCTTAAGTCTGTTCAGTAGGAGGCTTTCCTCATTTGCCATAGGAGGACCCCTCTGTCATTAAACCATTATAATGGTATTCATTAGGGTCCCCAGGAAAATACTTCTGGAACAGGTGGGTCACACATCCATGTACCCAGGAACTAACTCTGGAAATTCTTCTCGGAAAGAGATTAGTGGGATTGGAACATGGCAAGGTGCCTTGGGTAGGGTTGAAGGGATGGTAACAGTCCAGGAGAAAATCAGGATTTAGTTATTTAGGTGATGAAAAAGAACACATACACATACACAGTCTGACTTAGAGTCAGGGACAGTCAGATTGGTAGTTGCAGAGCAAAAGAAGGGACAGGATGAGGCTATAAAGTCCAGTTTCTGACATCTAATATGTCACTAATATTCTAGTATGAATACATGGAAGAGCTAGCTAGAGGATATTTGCATTTGCAAGTCTTCCCTCCACGTTGTAAGAAAAACAAAGAAATGATTCTCTCATGGTGGATTTCATACACTGGGGTTCCTAAAAGTGGGAGAAACCTCTCTTTGGGGGGAGCAGGATTCGCACAAGTCTCAGAGGATCCCTCCCGGGTTGAAGATGTTCCCTGCTAAGTAAGGGGTTTTCTTCCTATGTGTGTCCCAAGACCTGTGTTTTCCTGAGGACAGGCATGGGCCTTGGCAGGAAGTTATAGAGCTTCATGCAATCCCGGCCTAGGCCTACCTCCCAGGAGCTAGTTTCTTTCAGGAACTAAATAACAAAGGTCCTGGTACATGGAAATCAGCCCTATTTTGGAGATTGGTGTGGAAAGCAGAAAGGAAAGAGAATTGGCTGAATTATCAGTTGGTTTTCCAACTCCTTATTTCTTAGAATGTTTTTTTCCAGAACCGTTCTTCCATGGTTTCCACAAGGTTGATGATTCTGGGAGTGAGTGTAAAGGTCACCTTGGCATGCATACTAAGCAATGCATCTCTAGACATCCATTTGGTTGCTGTAGCCTGATAGGACATCAGAAGATATTTGAAAGAGCACTGGCCTGGGAGTCTAAAGTCCTAGGTTCTTGTCCTGACTCTGCCACTAATGAGACCCTGTCTGACTATGAAGAAGCAACTTGCTCATTCTTGGCTCCACTTCCCTATTTGTAAAAAGACAAAATTGAAATTGTGAATCAAGGGACATTTTCCTGATCTCACATTCTAAGTTGCATGCTTTCTTGTCTTCCTCAAGGGTTAAAGTGCTGCCAAACCCTCAGCACCTCATCATAAGGGAAAGCTGTAGGCCTAGTCCTCGATGGTTTATGTAACACTCACATTTTTGGGTCCCACAAGGCAATCAACAGCTGAACTTATTTTGGACCTATATAACAGGGGTATCAGCAAAGGACCCATGTTAAAATTAGAACAGAAACAGTAAAAACTTAATGTGAAAGAAAGTGCTGGAACTCTTTATACTTTAGCATAAAAAAAGCTAGCAAAATATGTTTTCCCCCTTATCCCGAGCATTATGCTCAACCCTGTCTTTCCAGCTGTCACTAGGTTTTTAAAAAAAAGTTCATACTCTCCATAATAGGTGATTCTTATCACAAAGATTGAAGGCATGCAAAGCATTGAGTCTATTCGTTTCTGTTTTTATGAATCTCTCCAAACTGAATGAGCAGCAGTATTTAATGAAAGCACTGTTCTGAAATTCAAGCTTTAATATTACAAATAGGTTGGGTGGGTTACATATATCACTATCAACAGTCATCTATTCCCCCCACACATATAACACTGAGTTTTATTTGTTTAGCCTTACAAAATATGGGGCTTAAGGAATTAAAAGGGGATGATAACACTGAGATGATGTATATACTAAAGAAATGTCCATTGCAAAGACAAGATAAGACCTGGTATGGGGTTCATGGAAGACTGAACATGCAGACTAGTGACTGCCCTTCTCCTGATGAGGGATTCCCGGCATTTCACCAACAGTGAAACTCTCACTTCTCACTGACAGTGAATGGAAGAGGCAGTTCATGCAGGGCTTTTAAAGCTATGGTAACCCAAGGCCTGGTGAATGTAGGCAGCAGGCCAGACTTTGCTCCTGTGATAGTCACTTCACTTCTTTGGCATCAGTTTCTGCTCTTATAAAATAACCTGACCAGTTACATTCAAAAAGTTAGTTTAGTGGTATAGTAAAGAGGAATCCAGTCTCAAATGAGCTTTCTAAAAAAGGAGAGAGCAAAGGTTTGGAGAGCCCATGACCCTGGGATTTAGTCAGGGCTCTCTGAGCACTCTCAGAGCCTCAGTTTCCTCATCCATGAAAATGGGGCTAATGATAGTTACCTCACTGGGTTGTCATGTGAGTAAACTAAAATAATCTACTGAGGACACATAGTCTAGTTCCTGGGAAAGTCAACCTTCTGTAACTGTTCATTTGTCTTCCCTTTGGACTCGGAATAGCTTTGGTTTGAACTCTTTGTTATATTTCCCCAATACACATATTTAATGACAGGTGGCTCGCTATGGGCCTAACTGTGACCTAGGCCGATTTGCCCCCATCCCATTTCTTTATCTGCTCTCTTTTCTCATCCTCTCTCCAACTTCTCCAATGCTGTTCTGGCTGATATCCATGGGGAAGAAAATCCTCTGATCCATTCAATCACTCTGAGAAATGGGACATATACACGTGACCCCTCCCAAGAGACATCTTACAAGAGAGGAGGAAGAGAGCAACATGTACCAGGATGATCAATGATTGCTGCAATGAAATACTATGTAATATGTATAACAGAGGAGTGGAGGAGATGCTTGGGAAGCTGAGGTTGGGAATAGAAGAGAATTATAAGTAGAGAACTTACAAGACCATCCCCACTCTAAACTATGGACAGTAATTTTCAGCTCTGTTCATTTCAACAGTGAATAGTTGATCTGGCCAGAGCGATTTCAGTTTGATCAGCTGGTCAAACCACAACAGTCAGATAAAAAAAAAAAAAAAAAAAAAAGGGTCCGTTTTGTGTTCATACTGCATGAACCATAGCTGGGCAAGCCCATTGGTCCGCTTAGCCCTGGGCCCGCAGCACCAGTTCGGTGGCAGAATAAAAAGAGCACCAAGCTAGATCCCATAAAAACAATGTCAGAATCTAAATTGTGTGTGTGTGTGTGTGTGTGTGCACGCGTGCGTGTGCGTGTGTGTGTGTGTGTCAAAGTGAAAGTTTATTAGAAAACGGATAACACTCCACAGATAGAGTGTGGTCTCCTCTCAGAGGCAAAGAGTCGGAGGGACCCTGGGTGTTTGGGGAATTCAGTTTATATATCATTCTTTAGTTCCTATGAGTTACAGTTTAAAGACTTTGTTTACCCATTTCCTTTGATACAGATATACAGTGAGGAAGGAGAAGGGGAATAGTATATAGTGTGAAAGCCTTGCTGGCAGTTCCCCAGCCTTTAATCTATATGTTCCCTATGGTCTCAGCCATAGGAAATAGCTGATTTTATTTGTGTAGGTCTCCATTTAAAGACTGTTGCTCCTGTTTCCCCTTCACAGGTGTGGGAAATGGGTTGTTAGCAATCCTAGCAGAAATCTTCTGTTCTGAAGGTGTCCTGGCCTGGCTGCAGGGCTGATAGGCATGTTACAGTCTCTAAATGTAGCTTGATTAACATTTGCATTCTCTTGCCTCCTCTCAGGGTCTAAATTTTGCCTTTACCTCACACTGTGTGACACTGGGCCAGTCTCTTGACATCTCTGGGATTTAGTTGCTGACTTTGGTAAACTGAGGATCTGCATTAGATTACCCTGTAGGCCCACCCCAGCAAGAGTTTTCTGTGATTAAAGCTATGCTAGCTAAGGAGGGATACCACTCTCCAAAGTTTGCCTTTGTACCGGCAAAAATGCACTACCAAAGATAACCCTCCAGCTAGTAGCTGACTCAGAAAAGCAGAAGAAGAACTTAACTGAGGAGTAAACTTTCTTAGATCACATGAGTAAGACAGAAACTTGAAAATAAACCTTCTAGGCTTCTACTGACTTGGATGGTAAAGTCAAAACTGAAAGATTGGGAAAAAGAGTTGAAAACTCACCTCCAGTTGACACAAAAGCCCTAGGTAGGTTTTAATAATGATAATAATAACAATAAGAATGACCTTGCCTGGCCCACAGTCTCCCATTTGTTTTGATGCCCTGGGATCTTGGCAACAGAGGAGCATACTCATTACTAATCTCCTGACCGGTCTCTGTGGCAGTTCTAATTTTGAATAATAAAATACAAGAGCTGAAAATTATATCTTAGAGCAGCATGAAAAATTTGGAAGAAGCTAGCCTTGAGGCCAAACTTGCTCCCAGGAAAAGAATTTCTTTGTCACTCAAATGTGCTTTAAGGGGAATGTCTTATAAGAATAACCCAGGAAAAGAAAAAATTAGTTTAGAGAAATCATACATGTCACAGACTAAATGAAAATTTATTTTTAATAAGAGAGAGCCAGACTAGAGGCTACTAAAGCCTTTAAATGGGCTTGACAGCAAAACTTGGAAAAAGACTTACTTTTTATGTACATACTTTCAAAATCCACATTTCACCAAATGGCATTAGGCTAACATTAGAGCAGTGAGGGTGGGAGGGAGGGCGGAAATGAACTTAGTAAAAAACACTTTAAACATTCATCTTTACTAAAGAAAGTTGCCTTAGTGGGTATCATCTTGTGGAAGATTTAGCTGAAGCAGAAGACAATATTCCAATCCCTAATGAGAAGAGACAAAATGCAATTGGTAGGGCTGGATGAAGGGTTAGAAATGTAACTGGAGTGTTTGAGGGGAGGGAAAGACATCAAGGATGCCAGCTTCAGCGTTTTACACAGTGAACAGGGATGGCTGGCCATGTTGATGTCTCCTGGAAGCTGACCCCAGAATGCCTAGCAAATTGTGCCAATAATAGTTCCTGTTCTGAAAACCTATTATATGTCAGACACTTTACTACACATTTTATATGACCTCTCCCAATTAACTTTCCCAGCAACCCCATGAGGTAGTTATTACATTATACTTATTTTATAGATGAGTAAACTTGGGTCCAGAGTTACAGATACACAGCTAGGAAGTAGTAGAACTGGTATTTGAACCCAAATCTGTCTAATTCCACACCCTATAATAACTCTGGTGCTCCAGCGATCCTTATCCAGCTCAAGGATGTATGGACATTAGCCGGAGAGTATGAGACATCCTGTCCCAAAATGGAATATATCAAGAGGCTTATCATCATCTTAGGCAAGAGAGCTGGGCAGAGAGGGATCATGGTGTGTGTGTGTGTGTGTGTGTGTGTGTGTGTGTGTGTGTGTGTACGCGCGCATGTGTGTGTCTTCATACATGTACTCTGAGGGCACTGAAGGAGATAGAGTGTAGAGGCACAGAACCTGAATTATAGTAAGGAGGGAAGCAGAGATCCAAACACTGCTGATTGGACAACTCAATACATACACAACTTGGGGATGTCACCCACATTGTCTACTACTGTTATATTTTTGGAAGTGTCACAAACAACTTTATCTGTTCTACAAAGCAATAACCTTCTGGAAGGCTCAGACTTTGGCTTCTTTATTTAAAGAAATTCCCCATAATGCCCAATGACAATAATATTTTGCCTAGAGCTTCTCAGTTTACCAAATACTTTCACAAACACTGACTGGAACTTCGCAACAACTTGGCAAAGCAGTTGTTATTATCCTCACTTTATACATGAGGAAATGGAATCTCTAGGGGCTGAAGGAACTTGGCCAAGGACATACAGCTTACATGGAGTTGCCACTGATGACTACTCCCATAATCCCCCCAAGTACAATCCCAAGAGGGGTAATGCCCAGGGCACCTCAGACAGGATCTGGCACAGAGTAGGTGCTCAAGATGTGTTAGTTTCCCCTTTACTTGACAACTTATAACTAAAAAATGTTTTCTTTCCATTAATTACATTCTTCAGGTACCCCAATGTCTTCACCATGTCTTCAGAGAACTTACTATCCATGTAAGAAAATACAGCTAACATGCATGAACCTAAGGATAGCAAATAACTGACAATGGCTCTAAAGCAGTGACAATTCAGAGGACATTCCACAGTAGGATGGAGTAGTCAGAAGTTTCCTAGCAAATGTTGGACAGGTCTGGAAAAGCCAGTCAATCAATCCTCCCTTTTTTTGGTCTTAGTCCCAGAAAGAGGAACTTTTGCTGACAGAAACTGTTTTGTCTTTCCTTGTACTCAGCACACCCAGACCCTTGCTTGTCAATGAGGCTGTATAAAAAGTGTCCTAGCTCTGTCCAACTACAAATCCCACCCTAAATTTGTGGTGCCAATAGCATGACATTTCCAGGTCTTTCATCAACAGAGAAGTGTGTGGCCTTACAATCACAGTACAGTTTGTGTCCATATCCACAACCCCGTTGGAGAACAAATAGTTGATTTTTTAGACCAAGTCAATAAGCTGTTTTTTGCAGGGAGAAGAGAGAGCAGAACGCCATTTAAGTAAAATAAAAGACACTCTACATTTTACTCCAAATGTTTCCATCCTTCCAGATCTTGCCAGCGATTTGGTAGCAAGTCAAAACAGAAACCTACACTTGTTCAAGAGTCTTCTAGAAGAATGCCAGATAATGAATTACCAAATAGCAGTTTTTGGCCCTCATATCAAGGATGAATCTTATGCCAGCTTAAATGTTAAAATGCTGTGGGAATAGCAAACTAACAATGATGACAACAACAATAATTTGCCAGGATGATGCAAGTCTAGAATGCAAGACAGACTATTCTCTTAGCTCGCTGAAATTGGGAAATATGGATAAATGAGATTATCATCCACATTAAATGCTCATACCATGACATCTTAAACAGACACAGTTTATGTTGGATATCAACTGATATTTTTAATCATTTATTTATTCATTCATTCATTTATTTAATCTTTGCTTAGGTAAATTTTTTATGGTGACATTGGTTAACTAAATCTAGTAAGTTTCAGCTGTATATTTTAACAGTAAGGCATATATATATTTACACTGCGTGTTCACCTCTCATAGTTAGATTACTTTCTGTCACCACATATTTGATCCCTTTTACCCCATCTACCACCCCTCTCACCCCTGCCCCTACCCTCTGATAACCAAAAGCCTATTTTCCATGTCCATGAGTCTATTTGTTTGTCCTGTTTGTTTGTTGCTTTTAGGTTTATGTCCTACATATAAATGATATCATGCGGTTTTCGACTTTTTCTGTCTGGCTTATTTCGCTTAGCATGATTATCTCGAGGTCCATCCATGTTGTCGCAAATGGCAGTATTTCATCTCTTCTTATGGCTGAGTAATATTCCATTATATATATGTACCACAGCTTCTTTAGCCAATCATCTATTGTAGAACACTTCGATTGCTTCCACATCCTGGCCACTGTGAATAATGCTGCTATGAACATCGGTGTGCAAATATCTTTTCAGATATGGGTTTTCAAGTCATTGGAGTAAATACCCAGTAGAGGGATTTCTGGATCATATGGTAGATCAATTCTTAGTTTTTTGAGGAACCTCCATACTATTTTCCATAGTGGCTGTACCAATTTGCAGTCCCACCAGCAGTGTTTGAGGGTTCCTTTTTATCCGCATCCTCTCCAACATTTGTTATTATTTGTCCTGTTGATAATAGCTATTCTAACAGGTGTGAGGTGGAATTGCATTGTGGTTTTGATTTTCATTTCCCTAATAGCTAGTGATGTTGAGCATCTTTTCATGTTTGTTGGCCATTTGTATGTCTTCTTGGGAGAAGTGTCTGTTCAGGTCCTCTGCCCATTTCTTGAATGGATGGTTTGTTTTTTTGTTGTTGTTATTGAGCCGTATGAGTTCTTTGTATATTTTGAATGTTAGGCACTTATTGGAGGCATTGCTTGCAAATATATTTTCCCATTTAGATGGTTATCTCTTTACCTTGTTAAAGATCTCTTTTGCTGAGCAGAAGCTTTTTAGTTTGATGTAGTCTCATTCATTTATTTTAGCTTATACTTCCCTTGCTTTTGAGGTCATATTCATGCAATCCTCTTTAAGTCTGAGGTCATTGAGTTTAGTGACTATGTTTTCTTCTACACATTTTATAGTTTCGGATCTTATATTCAGGTCCTTAATCCATTTGGAGTTAATTTTATGTGTGGTGATAGACAAAGTCTTTCATTCTTTTGCAAGTGGCTTTCCAGTTTTCCCAGGACCATTTATTGAAGAGGCTTTCCTTTCTCCACTGTTTTGGCTTTTTTTGTCGAAAATTATTTGCCCAAATAATCATGGGTTTACTTCTGGACTCTCGATTCTATTCCCTTGGTCTGTGTGTCTGTTTTTCTGCCAATAGCATGCCGTTTTGATTATTGTCACTTTGTAGTATAATTTGAAATCAGGCAGAGTGATGCCTCTAGCATTGTTCTTTTTACTCAGGATGGCTTTGGCAATTCGGGTTCTTTTGTGCTTGCATAGAAATCTGATGATTTTTTTGTTCTATTTCTTTAAAATATGCCAATGAGATTTTGATGGGGATTCCATTAAATCTGTATAACGCTTTAGATAATAAAGTCATTTTAACTATGTTGATTCTTCCAATCCAAGAATATGAAATATCTTTCCATTTCTTTGTATCTTTTTTGATTTCTTTTAATAGGGTCTTTTAGTTTTCATTATACTGGTCTTTCATGTATTTCATTAGATTTATCCCTAGGTATTTTACTCTTTTTGTTGAAATTGAAAAAGGAATTATTTTTCCACTTCTTTTTCTGACATTTCATTATTAGAGTATAGGAACACTATGGATATTTCAACAACTACTTTATATCCAGAAACTTTACTGTATTTACTTATTGTTTCTAGTAGTGTTCTTGTGGAGTCTTTAGGATTTTCTGTATAGAGAGATTCATATCATCTGCAAATAGTGACAGTTTGACTTATCGTCTCCTATTTGGGTGCCTTTTATATCTTTCTCTTGCATGATTGCACTCTCTAGGACCTCCAATATTATATTGTATAACAGTGGCAATAGTGGACAGCCTTGCTTTGTTCCTTATCTTAGAGGGAAGGTTTTTATTTTTTCACCATTAAGTATAATGTTGGTTGAGGGTTTGTCATATATGCCTTTTTTTTTGTTAAAGTACTTTCCTTCTATACTCATTTTGTTAAGTGTTTTGATCATAAATGGATGCCGTATCTTGTCGAAGGCTTTTTCTGCATCTATTGATATGATCATATGACTCTTATTTTTTAATTTACGTGATGTATCACATTAATCGATTTGTGTATGTCAAACCATCCTTGTGCCCCTGGGATGAAGTCCACTTGATTGTGGTGTATGATCTTTTTAATATTTTGCTGTTTTCAGTTCACTAGTATCTTATTTAGGATTTTTGCATTATGTTCATGAGAGATATTGGTCTGTAGTTTTCTTTTTTTGTTGTTTTATAGTCACCAGATTTTTGCATCAGAGTAATATTGGCCTAATAAAATGAGTTAGGAAGTATTGCTTCCTCTTCGATTTTTTAGAAGAGTTTGAGGAGAATAGGTATTAAATCTTCTTTGAACATTTGGTAGAATTCACTAGTGAAGCCGTCTGGTCTTGGACTTTTACTTTTTGGTGGGTTTTCGATGATTGTTTCAATTCCCATACTGCTGATCGGTCTATTTAGATTTTCCAGTTCTTCTTGATTCAGTCTAGGAAGGTCGTATCTTCCTAATTAGTGGTCCATTTCTTCTAGTTTATTAAATTTGATGTTATATACTCTTTCATAGTAGTCTTGTGTGATCCTTTGTATTTCTGTGATGTCTGTTGTAATTTCTCCTCTTTCATCCCTGATTTTATTTGTGTCCTTTCTCTTTATTCTTTAGTGGATCTAGCCAAGGGTTTGTCAATTTTATTAACCTTATCAAGGAATTTATTTGTTGCATTTATGTTTTCTCTTGTTTTTGTTTGTTTGTTTGTTTGTTTACTTTCAATTTTATTTAATTCTGCTCTAATTTTGATTATTTCTTTCCTTCTGTTGATTTTAGGCTTCATTTATTCTTCCTTTTCTAGTTTTCAAGATGAAGCATTAGGTTGTTTATTTGGGCTCATTCTTGTTTTTTGATATATTACTGTAATGATATGAATTTTCTTCTTATGACTGCTTTTGCCATGTCCCAAAAGTTTTGATATGTTGTATTGTAATTATCATTTGTTCCTATGTATCTATTGATCTGTCTTTTGATTTCTTCTCTGACACAGTCATTCTTCAGTAGCATGTTGTTTAATCTCCATATATTTGTGGTTCTTCTGCTTTCTTTTTACAGTTTATCTCCAGCTTCAAAGAACTATGACCAGAGAATATGTTTGGTAGGGTTTCAACCCTCCTACATTTATTGAGGCTATCTCTATGTACCAGTATGTGGCCAATCCTTGACAATGTTCTGTGTGCACCAGAGAAGAAAGTATAAGCAGCTGTTTTGGGATGATAGGTTCAATAAATATCAATTATGTCTTGTTGGTCTAGTATGTCATTTAAGGATGTTATTTCTTTATTGATTTTCTGTTTGGATGAACTGTCCATATCTGACACTGGGGTATTTAGGTCCCCTACTACAGTAGTGTTTTAGTATGTTTCTCCCTTTAGCTCTTTTAGTAATTCTTTATATATTTTGGGGCTCCCTGATGGGGAACATAGATATAATAAATGTTACATCTTGCTGGTGTATGATTCCCTTTATCATTATAAAGTGTCCCTCAATATGTCCCTTTACCTTTTTTATTATGAAATCTATTTCGTCCGATATTAGTACTGCTACTCCTGCTTTACTCTGAATGCCATTTGTTTGAAATATAATTTTCCACCCTTTCACTTTGAGTCTATGTTTGTCTTTGGATCTGAGTTGTGTCACCTGGAGGCAGCATATGGTTGGGTTTTGTTTTTTGATCCAATCTGCAACTCTGTGCCTTTTTACTGGTGAGTTCAGTCCATTTTCATTTAGGGTGATTATTGAAATATGAGGTTTTATAACCATTTTATCTTTTGCTTTCTAGGA
>NW_006442490.1:1745763-1758680 GCF_000325575.1 Pteropus alecto | reverse complement strand
TCTTGGAGAAGGCCTTTTTGGGTTGAGATAATTGGATGTTCTGTTGACTTCTTGAATTTCATGCTCAAACTCATTCCATCTATTTGGGAAATTCTCATCAACTATTTGTCTGAAAATGCTTTCTAATCCCTGTTGCATTTCCACCCCTTTGAGAATGCCAATTATTCTTCTTTTCTCTCCTGATGGTTTCAGGTAGTTCTTATATTTCTCTTTCATTATTTTTCATTTTTCGGTTTCTCTCTTCATCCTTCTAATTTATTTCTAGATTTCTGTCTTCAATATCACTGATACTTTCCTCCATTTGGTCAACTCTATTTCCCAAGCTTGTTATTTCATTTTTCATCTCCTGCAGTGTGTTCTTCATCTCCAGAAGTGCTATTTGGTTCTTTGTGTGGGTTTTCAATCTCCTTGCTAAAGAACTCATTCTGCTCATCTAGTTGTTTTTTTCAATTCCTGAAATTGTTGATATGAGTTGTCATTGAGTTTTTTCAGAAGTATCATCCTAAATTCTCTGTCATTTAAGTCGCATATTTCTATGTCTTTACCTTATTTTCTGGAGATTTTTTGCTTTCTTTCTGAGCTGCCTTGTCACCTTGGTTGTTGATGGCATTTAATGGACTATTCCTCTACCTGGTCATTTATGGAAGTATATTCTGCTTTTTTTTTTTTCCAGAAAGATTTATTATATAAAGGTCTCTCTTTAGCATGTTGTAATGAAGGCCTTTTTCTTTTGGTTTCCAGTAGGTGGCATCTAAGCCTCTTGCATCACTGCTTTATATAAAGTCTTAATAATGCTTTTTTTGCTTATAGATATTCAATCATGCTCCCTACACTCAGTCTCATTCCCTGTCAGTATTAGCGACAGTTCGGTAGCATTTGCTCAGATTCTCCTGGGGCTCCATGGTGTTTGGTCTCAGAGGATATGTGGGAACTGGCCCTCTGAGTTGGAGGATGGGGGCTGGTAATAATCAACTGTTGTTTCTCTGCCGTCCCCATTTCTCTGCAGCCCCCATTTCTCTGTTTTCTGCCCTGATGCCTGGGCCCTGACACTGGCCGCGTGGAGCTCACAGCTCTCCCAGGCAGGGCTGTTCAGGGAACCCGTCACACCTTCCCCTCTTCTCCTTCTACTGCAGTGCGTTTAGGTTGTGAGAGGCAGCTTCTTTGTTTCTCCCAGTCTACTGCTAGACTCCCGGAGTTCTGACCTGTGGTAGCTCTTATGTGCAGATCTCACATTCAAACATGCTGGTGTGCAGTTTGGGTGTTTTGGGTTGAGTTTCAGATGTTCAGCTTATTGTTGTTTCAAAAGGAGAGATTTGGGGATGTCTCCCTTTCACGTTTCTGACATCACTCTTTCATGTGTACAGCATTGTAACTTGATATCTGTGTACGCCATAGCGTGCTTTCCACCAAAAATCTAGTTTCCATCCATCACCATACTTTTGACCCCCTTTATCCATTTCACCTTCCCCACATCCCCTTTCCCTGCTAATAACCATCAATCTGTTGTCTGTATCTATAGGTTTGTTTTTGTTTTGTTTTTCTTTGTTCATTTGTTTTTGTTTTTATTCCACATATGAGTGAAATCATACGTTTTTTCTCCTCCATCTGATTTATTTCACATAGCATAATACCCTCAAGGTCCATTCACATTATCTCAAATAACAATATTTCATCTTTTTTATGGCTGAGTAGTAATGTTTTTTATTCAACACTAACTTTACCAAAAACTGGATAGCTGATATAGCCAGAATCATCAAACAATAAGGGAGTACTAGTATAATATAAAAAATTCAATAAAGATGTTATTTTATTCTTCAAGCCTCCTTTATGCTCTATTATATAGTAGAGTTTGTAGCCTAATAAATTAAAAACTGAGAGTAAGAGATTCAAGCTGAATTGTGTCTTCCCCCAATACTCTCAAAACTGATCTGAAATGAAAAAGCAGGAATCTCTTTTAGGAATATTTACAGACCATTCTTTATGTAAAAGAATATTAGAACTCCTTGAAAGCCAAATAAATACAATGCTCTGAGCAAGTCCTTTTCCTGCCCTTCTTGTCTCAGAAGTCCGCTGCAAATGCTCTAGGTCAGTGCTGCAGGTTGCTCTTTTATCTCCGTAACCTGAGTGCCTTTGCAGAGATTGCTACAGGTCAGGTGTCAGGCTCACCCTCTAGTAGTAAGTGAATTCTGTATCAAGTCCAGGCTCAAATCAGCTGCCTCCACTGTAAGTCTTTTGCAATTTGATGGATGGCTTGGCCTTTGTGTCTCGAGGATCAGAATCTCCTGGGCAGAGATTGGATTTCACTTTCCATGTCTACATTGCTTGCACCAAGGTTATGAATAATATTCTATACAGTGTGGTCACACTGAGAGCAAGCTGGAATCTACGTCACAAAGCCTATAGCCTGAAGCTAGGCTGAGCCAAGCCCCCAGGAAGAGACTGAGGCACCCTAAACAGCCAGCGTTCCTTCGAGAACTTTGAGAAATGTCCAAGTCAACCCTATCTGGGACACAACATCTTCCTTTCTATATCAGACCCATTCTTCCAGACTTCTCACCCACACCTGGAGGTGTGCCTCAACACCCAAAGGGGAAGGAAGAAACCTGAGGAACACCTCGGGTGTTACCTCTACCAAGGTGTGAGGGACTCAGAGGATTCCCTTCCTTAAAGCACAGTCTTAAAATGAATGAATAAATCATAAGATCCTAATTTATGCCAGCCTAAGGCTCAATAAGACCATTGGAGGAGCAGGCAATTGTAGTGGAAAACTATGCTCTTCAGAGTTAGACCGGGATTTGGGTCTCAGTCTTACTCCTTACTAGCTGTGTGGCCTAAGGCAAGTACTTCCAGAGCCTCAGTTTCCTCCTCTGTATAATGGAAATGATACTAATCAGCTACCTTATAAGGTATTCAAGAAAAATTAGAGGGATAATGTATGTAACACATTTTACGGGACCTGGCAGAGAATAGGTATTTGATGAATGGCAGTTCTTGTTTTTGAACAAAGCAAGAGTGATGGCTGGATTTTTCTTAATGTCCTACAAATCCTGGTGAATGCCTGCGTCCACTCTGGCCAAGAGTTATTTTTCTTAGATAAATCATTGGCTCTATACATATGCTTTACTATCCTATCTTCACATTTTTAATTATCCAAGTAATTCATGACTGAAAACTTTTAAAAAGTTCATTATAGAAAACACAACAATTCTCTTGACCCCCATACAATTTCATTCCCTTCCCCTAGTGTAATCAATGTATGTTTTGTATGTATGTTTTAATATTTTGTTGAAGTATAATATGAGAACATGAAATAAGTGTACAGCTTAATCAAATTTTATAAGCTGAACCCACTTGTAATCAGCACTCATATCAAGCAACATTACCATTGCCCCAAAAGCCTCTTTTGAGCCCCTTTCCAGTCAATGAACCCCCCAACAGTGTCTACTATTCTGACATATCAACATAAATTAGTTTTGCCTGTTTGTGTGTGTGTGTGTGTGTGTGTGTGTGTATCGAATCAAAAAGTGTATCAATTTGTTACCAGCAATCAAGTGTCTGCATCCTGTGAGAGTCAGAGCTCAGTCCTTGGATCCCCTAGGAAAGATTTGCATGGAGGTCAGAGGCTTGGAGAAGAAAGAAAGTAGACAAGGAGCAGCAAGTAAAATTGATTTATTAAGCAAAGTACACTTGGGAGGATTGAGGACCCTGAGAAGTTGAGGGTCAGAATTTATATTGGCCATAGGGTTTCTTTGTTCTCTTTCTGTCCCTGCTATCTTGAATGTCACAAATTCTATACTCCTCCCTCAGACCCTCCTACTCTTGGCCTAGGCATGCATAGTGTGTGCCCATAAATGGAAAGTCATATATATGCTTGTTCCATGGGAATTCTGAGGGTATGTGCTTGTTAACTAATTTTGCCCATATCAGTCAAGCGACCCCAGAATAAGGTCATATAATGGTCATTTGCAGTTAACTTACGGGTATGGGGGTGGAAGGGAGTGTGCGGGGTGAGGATATGGGAGCAGGGAGGAAAGCACCAGGCATTACTAAGTCTCTTGCCTGCCTATCTGACTTCTGTCCTTGGGAGAATGAGGAAGGCTCCAAAAGCCTGGCAGACATCTGCTTGTATATATTCTTCTGCTGAGCTGGTCTCAGGGCCTCATTAATCCTTTATTGTCCCTCTCCTTCCAGCTCATATCTACCTATCTACCTACCCTGTCAAGTTTTATGTTGCTGTGTAACAAATTACCACAAACTCTACAGCTTAACACAAATCTATCATCTCGCAGTTTTTATAGGTCAAAACTCCAGGCATAATGTGGTTGGATTCTCTTCTCAGAACCTTACAGGGCTGAAATCAAGATGTCAGCAAGTGCTGAGCTCGCATCTAGAGCTTGGGTCCTCTTCCAAGCTCCCTGGTTGTTGAAAGAAATCATTTACTCGTAGTTGTAGGACTGAGGTCCTCATTTGTTTGCTGGCTGTCAAACAGGGGTCATTCTCAGCAACTACTGGCCACTCACATTCTTGTCACAAGGCCTCTTCTATGTTAAAGCCAGCAACAGAGAATTTCCCTCATGTTAACTTCCTTCATGTTTCAACTCTCTGATTCCCTCTTCTGCAAGTAGGCAAAGAATGTGCTCTTCTTTTAAAGAACTCATTTAATCAGGTCAAGCCTACCTGGATATTTTCCCTACCTTGAAGTTCACTGACTTGGGACTTCAATTGAATCTGCAAAATTCCTTTATAGTAGTACCAAGTTTGGTGTTTGACTAAATAACTAGTGGAGGGTATGTGTACACCAGGGTCCAGGAATCTTGAAGAGCTGTCTGAGAGTTCTGCCTACCACATGCAATATCCACTCTTTTATGTCAGCTTCTTTCACTCAGCATGATGTTTGTAAGATTCATCTATATTGTGCAGAACAAGTCTTTTGGCGAACATGTGTACATATAGAAGTAAACATTTTTTTTGTTATAAGGCACTAAGATTTTGGAGTTCTTTGTTAACACAAAGTAATCAAGCCTATTCTGACTGATATAGAAACCTGGAATTGGAATTATTATGACCAAGGGTGATAGATATTACTATATTACCCTCCATTAAGGCAATCCCATGAATATTGTATGAGAGTACCCTGCTTGCCACATCCTTACCAACACGTTATGATAGAATTATGTGTATATACATAAATTTTGACCAGCTTAGGTCATTAATTTGTGCCTACCAGACCCACTAACATTACATTACAACCAAGCACCATGGATGTTCCTTACTGTGTTCTATATTTTCATGAAACTTATCATTCCCAAATATTCCATATATTTACTAATTTATGACATTTATTGTTTATGTTCTATTTTTATTTACTAAGATACAAGCTTCTTCATGTCAGGGATTTTGTTGGTTCATTGATATATCCCAAAGACCTAAAAGAGTGTCTGACACATAGCAGGTATTTAAAAATATTTGCTAAATGAATAAAAAAAATTAACCCAAGATATGAACTTTAGATTGTTATTATTATTAATCATAATAAATTATTTTTACAGCTCAGTGATCATATTTTCTAAATCAAACAATTAAGACACTCTCTTTTAAAAGCATTTTCTGAATTTAAATCTGGAGATGTAATTATGCATTTATATCCTTTGAAACTCTTTTGCTCTGCTTTCTCTACCTCATTTTTTATTTTACTTTATGTGGTTGTATTAAAGATTTTTAAAGAGTACCCTAAGTTCTTTCTGTATATGCCTATAAAACTGAGACTGCTGCAGAAAACCAGAGATTTAAAGATGTTCTCTTCATTGAGCATTGTAGCATACCAAAACAATGAACATTTGTCCCTGCAAATTCCATTATAAAATATATTCCCTTCTCACTGCAACTAATCAATATGCTGCTCCTCCATCAATATCAGAGTCATTTGGGATCTAGAGCAGAACTGTTCAAGATAACTTTCTGGGACAATGGAAATATTCTTCATCTTCATTTTCTGATACCATTGCCTCTAGCTACCTATGGCTACTGAGCACTTGAAATGTGGCTACTGTGACTGAGGAATTAAATTTTAATCTAACTTAATTACAAGCCATTTTTATTCATTTTAATTTTAAGTGATTTAAATTTAAATGCCCACATGTGGATAGTGGCTACTATATTGAACAGCACAGCTCTAGAGGAAAGAAATGGAAGAATGGAATTCATTTTTGATCCTTTTATTGTGGCAGCTAGAGGGATCCTGAGAATCAAGTGAGAAAAGAAGGTGCCAGGTCCCTTTCTTCACCACCCCTTCCCCCAAGTGGTGGAGAAGAAGGAATAAGGAAGAGTGCTCCCACCTCAGGTCATGGAGTTTGGCTGGGGGATAAAAGGACTCACGCTTTTGTAGTCACTGGACATCACCTTGATTTATAATCTCATGTAGTCATTGGCTTAGGTTATGTCTACATGAGGCCACTGACTCAAGTTGGAACTCTGGATGTGAAAAGGTAATTTTGGAGACATGGCTCTCACAGCTCACACACAATTTCTCTGTTCATTTTATGCTTTGTGTAGCTTGCCCTGGGAGCACTTGCAGAGAGGCACTCCATCTATCTGCTGGAGGTTTGGACATTTCATAGGAGGTGATAATTACTGAAGCAGGTAATAGATAATAAAGAGATAAAGTCTAGATAGGTTACATAATAATAATAATAATAATAATAATAATAAAACAGACCCAAGGTTTCAAAAGAGCAAAGAAAAAGAGTACCACCTACTTCGAGTTACTTTTTTGGAGCAGAGACTATCTGGCTCTACTGTGCTGTTATGAAATTAATTTGAAGTTGAAAAACTGTAATATATTACAGCTATCAGTCTCTCTGGATGGTTTTACAACTAATATGTAAGATATGAAAAAAGAAAGATGTAAATAATATATTAATGTCGTATTTGGTGTTCAATCTTCTTTATGCAGCTGAATATTACAGCTGAGTAAAAAAAAACAATCATAAAGTTGGTTCTCTTTTATACAAAGAAATAAAAAGGAAACTTGAACTTTAAATTATTCCATCTGCCACTTTCCATTGATTGAGTCTTGCTATTAAGATAAATTCCAAACTAGACTATCGTTTTTATCTTTTGAGCTCTCCAGAATATATGACTTTCAGCTGCCTTGATTTTTTTCTTTTTCTTTCCTTCCTCTTTTCCATATTGTCAGCTTTCAAGGAGGAATGAGACACTATACCCCATGGTGTTTCCTTTCTTATTTGAGTTCCTCTGAAAATATACGTTTTCGTAATTTAATGCCTAACGTCCGCCTACATATATGACTAACCAAAGTCAGGCATCCTCTTTGTCTCTCTTTTACATGCCATGTTGGTACAAGAAGGATGTGTGTCTTCTCTTGGACAGAAGAGAACTCAAACCCAGCTCTACCATAAACTAGCTGTGTGATCTTAGGGGAGTCGAGTACCCTGATTCTTAGCTTCCATAACTGTTGAAAGGGAGATATTAATAAAGGGGACAGGCTAAGTGAGATTCCTTTAGGCCTTTTGGCTGGTTCTCACTAATTCTCTTCCTTTGACTTAGTTTCCCTGATCTCCCAGCATGTCGTGGTTCAACTCAGTGAGTTATTTCAGCCCTCTCCAACAAGTAATGCTGAGATGATGTGGGCATTCTTGGTAACTGGCCAAAAGCAGGAGCTCAATAAACATGAGTTCATCCCTCCTTTCCCTCTGTTCTCAACAAGGCAGCTAGAGCTAGATATCAGTGGCCCCTTGTTATCTCTCTTGTTCTTTGTTGCCATGGATAAGGTGAAGGGACAAAGCAGGAAGCACTCATAATTACAACACGTTTATAGTGATAACCCAGGTCTAAATGGACCCTGTGAAAACGTGAAAAGTTAGAAGTTTATGCTCTGTTGCTTCACTCCACTCTCCACTCCCACATCCCTGTGAATCTACTTCCTTACTTCCACTACTCATGGGCTTAATACCCTCCTTTTTCCTTCTTTCATCCTCCCAAAACCTACACTCAGATCCTTCATTAACACTATAGTGTGAGTGATAATCCTCCTTGCTCCATGTACATTTGCACATGGATCAGGATCTTTAGTTAAAACAGATTGTTCCCTGGGTACAAAATTGCAGGCAGAGTAGTGAGTGAATATCCTCCATTTCAAAGGCCTTTTCTGGAGTTCTGTAATAAAGCCATGTAATTACATGCCTATAGGGGTGAGCCAACACCACAATGCCTTCTTGAAACATGGGTACAATCGACTATTTTACCAATCTAGATTGTCCAAGTAATTACACACAGGAAAGAAGTCCTCTGACGTCTCTGTCAGTTTAAATAAGTGGGGGTGGCAGAGAGCAGTTTGCTAGAGCCACAGGAGCAGAATAAGCATGGTAGGATAAAACACTGCAGTTTGAAGAGTGGTTTTTGTGAGAAGGCAGGTTGGAGATGGGGGCAAGGTTGATGTAGAGAGAATGGAAAGGTCTAGGCTTGAACAGACAACGAGGCTGGAGATGAAGAAAAAATAAAGGAATCTGGATCCCCGAATAAAGTCTCAAGGCAGGAAGCAAATGATTGTTCAAGAGATTAGGGTAGCCCTCCTCAACCTTTGGTGGGTTACAAAAGCACCCAAGTTTGAAAATCTGATGAAACCCAAGGGCTTTCTCTGGAAAAAAAAGTGAACACAAATATAAATTTTACAATCAAATTCAGGGAGTTTCCAACTTCTACCTCAAACCCATGCACAGACACCAGGTCCAAAATTAATCTAAGTTATCAGAGACAGTAAAAATGAGACCATTTGTTATTTAGGTTTTATGTCTTCTCAATGTGTAGAACTGGGACTGCCTTCTCATTCAGGAAGGGGCCCAGGTTCATCTTCAGAGTGAATCATATTTGTATTGGCTCTAAATAATTCAAAATTAACCTTGTGTTCTGGAGTTTATTAAAGATCCACATATAAGATTTGGGGATTCCCATGCTACTCTCCAACTCCATCCACTAGCTAAAACATTGAGATAGTCTTAAGTGCTAAGGACTTTGTGTTTCTTACCTAAATCTGGTCTCACAACAATAAACACCCTTATTATCCCCACTTTAAAATGACAAAATTGAAGTTAAACTACCTGCTCAAGTTCACAGGGCCAGCCAGTTACAGAGTTGGGATGAGCACCCAGGGTACTCTGAGCCTGAAGTCTGGGTAGTCAACTTTTTCTGTGTTGATTATCAGATCTAGCTCAGGCTCCAGAGATTTTAGAAAAATACTTAAACATTATTCTAGGTAAGAACGTTACTCAGAAGGTCAGTTTCAAGTCTTTGTTTTGCTGGCAGATAATGAAGATCTCAGTTGTTGGCATCCTTGTCCAATAATTGGTTAGACAGGTGACAAATCTACCTGGGTCTGACTGGGACTTGTGATACTCACTTTCTCTATTCTCTCAGTTCATATGCTGCCTCTTTAAACACATGGCCTTCAGATAACTGCATAGGTTTGTGAATGCAAAAACATTTTTGCTCCAGAAACCAATACAACTTATTGAATTTTGTAAAAATGGGTTGTTTTCTACCTTTTGATTGTTATATTCTCTTAGATTTTAGTTTATAACATGTATCCGTTAAAAGAGGAATTATATTTCAGAGGAGAAAAAAACAGAACCACCAGCGAGCAGCTTCATCTCCATTTGATGACTGAGGTTTGGATCTATTAGGAGATTATGTGAAAAGGTAGCAATAATTCATGGGTTCAATATCTGCTGTAGCAGCTGGCCTGTAAAAAAATCAACTTCCTTAAATATTTTTTTAAAACATTGTGTTTATTAACTTACTTGTTGAACAATTCCACAGAACATAAAACAAATTTGATCACAAACAGCAGGCATTTTACAGAAAAATGAAGTCAGACACTGCATCACATAAATAACAGATTCCTGTAGGTTAATTTAATTTGTATTTATACAAAAAAATCAGCTACATCTTCTTTTGTTCAATCTGTTGTCATTTGCAATATACAGGCTTTTCACCAGCTTTATAAATAAATTGGATCAAGGCTTCTTACAATAAAATGAAAAATAATTAAAATGATGTGTTTCTCAAATTCCCTGCAATGGCATGGCATTATGCTGATGTCCATGCAATATTCAATGTGCTTGGGTTGCTCTACTGCCCATATTAAAGCACATTTGTAAAATTTTATTTCTTACAGCTACCTGGAAAAATAAGAGTGTCCAGTAATCCACTCTCTGTTATTGTAGCTCTAAGTTATACTTTTTCCAGCAGGAAAAGAAATTTTAATTAACATAATTTTCCCACATGCTTATGATGGATACGGTGGTCTCACAATGACACTCTGCTCTGGTATGCAATATGGTAAAGCACTTACCTATACAGGGGGGTTGCTCCTTGCAAAATGACACAGTCCTCAAGAGGAAGCAAAAGACAGGGGAAAGAAGTGGGAAGAGAAAGAGAAAAGGGGAAAGAAGAGAGGAAGAAAAAAGTAGAGGAGGAGCAAGAAAGAGGGAGGAAAAGAAGGAGGAGCAGGAAGAGGAGGAGGAGGGAAAAGGGAAGATCATAGGGAAGGTTGTAGGAGAAAATTTTTGAGAATTGAGAGCAGCCCTGATATTGAACTTTGAATGGACTAATTCGAAATGCAGAAGAAAACGAGTAATTAATTACCCCAAAGAGATTAAGTTTTAAACCAGAGATACTGAGTGATCTTAAAGAGACAAGGTTTAGTAATTTTCCCCATCAGTTGAAACGGGGGCTCACAAGCAGGTTGAGATCAGTTATAGAGAAATAAATAAAGTTACATTTCTACACAGATGAGATAAATGAAATGACAAATCTAGAAAGTGCCAATCCCCACAAAATTTCCAGGTAGCTTCAAAATACTTGCATGTCTTCTGGAAAGTTCCTCTTAACCTATAGTTAAACTCCATGGAATAGTAATTTTATAATACATGATTAGTTACATGAAGGGAAGTGCTCCATGGTCAAATAAATGTAGAAAAAGCTGAGTTAAATAAATACATTCAATATTATATTAGTTTCAGGTATACAGCATAGTGCTTAGACATTTATATAATTTATGAAGTGATCCCCTCAAAAATGTCATTTATAATTGAAAAAAATTAAACTAAAAAATAAAAGAGTGCATATAACTATGTTTATAACAGTGATTGCCTCCATGGTAGAACAAGAAGCCTAGAAGTCAGAGGAAGATTTACCTATCCTTATCCAATTTTTTTTTGGTATTACATATATTTATTACCTAATCAAAAAAAAAAAAGGATTGCGACAAATAAATTACAAATAAAGTAAAATAAATATGTACTTGTAATGTCAGGGCGTCTTAGAATCTTTAGAGCTGATTGGCATTGTACATCTCCCATAGAGGGATGTAGCACATTAGAAAGAGTTTCCTCTTTATAGGAAGTAAATTGTTCACAAAATACCTATTAATATCTCATTAGTCTAGTATTCCCTGAAAGAGTATGGGGAATATGGCTCAATAATTTAAGTTGCTTTCTATGGTATCTGGGCCTAGGACACAGAAGAGAAAAGATGGGGGCCCCTAAAGGATGAACAGAGGAACTCCAAAGACAAATCTGCCTTTCTTTGTAGGTTTGTCTTGACTGACCTTGAACTGGTCATAGTAAGAATCCACTTCTTGGTTTCTCTGAGAGTAGTGGACAAACTTCTGATTTCCATATAAGTAAAGCCTCTTTCCAAGGCTCCTCAGCAGGTATAACTGTGAACAAAGATTGTGCTGGCTCTAGAATGAATTCAGAAGGCAAACAGTTGAGCTCTTTAAACCACCAGGGGACCACAGCCATGATACCCAACAACTACAGCCAGAATTTGCCATAGCTCCTAGGCACCTCATCAATTACTGATGATTGATGAGAATGGCAGGGTAGAGGGGGAACAGACCAATGAAAATGGCAAAGAAAAGATTTGTCAATTCTGCAGTTAAGAAACATGATTGTTGGAATATTTCATAAGAATAGTGGTCAGGTTCAAGAGTTTCAACAGAGTTCTAGATGTTGGCTGAGGTATCAGAAACAGAAGAATCCTGCTGTTTCACACTTCCATGACCTTAAATTACCCACATATTATCTGGAAAGTGACATTTACTCTGAACCCCTTTCATTGTGCCTTTTCACGAATGTGGAATGTTATGCTTTCCTGGAACAACTAAGTTTCTGTCGAAACTCCAAAAGATGGGAAATTTGGTAATGGAGTGTTAGGATAGTGAAATGTAATCCTTCTGCCCTACTTCTGATGCTCTGATGTTTCCCATGTAATTGTCTTTGACATTTAATTGAAAGCACAATGTTTTTTTACTAAGCAACCCATTTGAGCCCTTGATGGTCACTTAAGACCTACTTTATTGCCATCTGGCACTCATCCAAAACCAAGATTATATAGTAAATGCATGATTCAGTTCCATATGCTATAGTCATCTATTGATGTTGTGGTTCTTGGGGAAGTGGTGTCTTATTCATATTTTCAAGTTCTATCTTATAATAAAGGTTCTTTGGTTTCCCATGGTTTCATAGTTGTGAAATCAATTATGATTTCAGTAGTGCTAACAATGTACTATATTTGTGAAAAGAAAAGTGAAAATTTATTACCTCATGGATGAGAAATGGTTTTGACATTTAAAAACAGAAAATCCTTCTTTATATGTTTTCTAAATGGTGTCCAATGTTGACATTAGCGTTTATGTAATTCAACCAATTCTGGGAACCTTTGTGTACTAATTTTTAACAGCAGTGAACCTGTTACAATGTGGAATAGTATTCCTTCAAAAGGTTTCTTTCCAGCCATCTTCTTCTAGGTCTATCATATCAATTCTATAATAATTAACTTGTTTTGCTGTAATTCACAATCTCTGTGAGTTTCTCTAACGAACCCCCACTCTATTC
>NW_006442490.1:1725150-1745466 GCF_000325575.1 Pteropus alecto | reverse complement strand
ACCTTGTAATTGCCTTTGTCCTGGCACCTAGCTCGTTCTAGTGAATGAACTTGCTCCACCTTTCAGAGCTTTTCAAACTCAAAAGATCTCCTAAATGGCACTGTCCTTCCTTTCTCTTTACTTTCCTCATCAAACTGATGGAATAAGCACCCTGCCCTTGCTCCCTTTCTTTTTTCATTGACCTCTGACTCCTTACTTCTTTGAGTCTGGACACAATTCCCCAATTATACTGGCTTGCTTTCCTATGATGCAAGTGAATATCTCATTATTAAATGCCACTGCTTCTTAATTCTCCAGCATATCTGACCTCTCAGAAGCATTTGATGACTTCTTAAAATTCTCTGCCCACTTAGTATTCTTAATATTTACCTCTCCTGGCCTCCACTTACTCTCTAACAAACCTATCCTCCATCTCCTGCCACCTACATGTGGGCATCTTCAAGACTGTCCTCACCTTCTCTCTCCTCTCCATCAGAGATGTCTTCTTTTCCCGTGATTTAGATGACCAACATTTTGTGGCTGACTCTCAAATCTATGACTCCAGCCAACCATGCTGCTCCTTGCTTCCCAACTCCCACTGGCACAGACAAAATCCCCTCTTCACCATTTACCTTCTGTCCTTGTGGCATAGTTCACTGTAGTACCAGCCATTCAGTCAGACAGAACCAGGCTTAACATCCAGCTTTGCCATTTACTTCCTGTCTGGCCTCGGACAAGTTTCTTAAACAGTCTGAGCCTTAGTTTCCCCATTTGTAGAATCAAAGCTAATAACTCATCTTTACTTTATGTCGTTGTTATGAGAATTAAAAGAATTTATGCAAATCACCTGGCCCATAATAATTATTCCTTAGGCTTTAGTTGTTATGATTAATCTACTCAGTAAATGTTTATTGAATGAGGGAATGAACCATGGGGATGCTTTAGGTACTGTAGCAGGAAGTTGAGAAGGGTACATGAGATCTGAAGACCTTTGAATCCCCTCACATTCTACAACATGGAGTGCAGGTACCTCTTCCAAGTAGTACAATGCAGCCCAATGAAGATGACTAACCTTACAAAATATTACTTTTAAAAAATATTTGCTTCTATAGAAATCATATAAGTAACATAGTTGTATTTCAGCTTAAACTATTTATCCACTTTAGCCTACTGTATATAAACCCCATTATGAGGTTATTCCAGTTTTTTTTTTTTATTACTTAAAAGGAAAGCAATTACTTTAGTGAAAATTGCAAAAACAGAATATGCTATCAAGGAAGAAAATCACCATTTGATTCTCCCGAAATTAAAGCACCCTCCTCCCCAACTCAGCCAGGTTATCTTCTTGGATATTAAAGGCTTTTTTTTATTAAATAACTTTCTTACACAAACCAATTAATCATCTCCCTAAAAGATTTTTCCCACAGTGTGAGAAAATCAGTACTTTGATTAGCAATTTGTCTTTGTTTCATTGACTGCTCTGGTTTGTTCTTACTTAAGACTATTTTTTAAATAAACTTTTTATTTTGTGGTAATTTTATATTTACAGAGAAGTTGCAGAGTCCTTGCACACCTGTCATCCACTTGCCCCTAATGTTAGCATCTTACATAACAATGGTATGTTTGTCAAAACTAAGAAATTAATATTGGTAAATTACTATTAATTAAACTACAGACCTTATTCAGATTTCACAAGCTTTTCCACTATTTTTTTTTCTATTCCAGGATCTAATTCAGGATACCATATTGAATTTAGTCATTATGTCATTTTAATAAATATTTCATTAATATTGAGTAACACCAAATAATTATTGTCAAAAGTTAAAAAAAAAAAAACAACTATGAAATTAAAAAATAGGGTGGGGAAAGCTGGCCAAAGTGGAATTTAGGCCAGGCATCCAAAGAAGCAAAATTAGATGGACATAATTTTTTCAGATAGTGTCAAGTGAAATGTTAAACACTGTTTCTGCCTCCTCCCCCATCCCAGAACTTTCTCTCATTTAGTCTCTCCTAGAAGGTTGTGCTTCTGGTTGCATCTCCACATTCAAGTTTCAACAATTTTGCAGCTACCTCATTCATCATCAAACAGAAGAAACAAAGAATTGTTTTGATCCTGATTGGAAACATAGCTACATGATCTTTAGCAAGTCCATTCAGTCTTTCTTCGCCTCACTTTATCCATCTGCATAATTTGTGGTTTGTCAATGGCTGCCACATGCTGGTCTGTGTATGTGTTGCATCATAATCACCTAGAAAGCTTGTTATAATGCTGACTTGCAGGTCCTACACCACTTATAAATATCTGAGCAGTTGGGTCTAAGGATCTATATTTACACACACACACACACACACACACACACACAAACATACACACACACTCACCTCAGGTGATGTGGATGCACAGCAGGGTCTAGGACACACTGGGATAAACAAGCAGCAGGCTTCCTTGAGTTCAGAGACAAAAGAAAGAGCCTCAGGAAGTGCCCTCTAACAGAAGACCAAGAAGAGGGATTAACCTCGGTAGTGGAAGCAGGTCTGTGCTTCCGGCAGCTCCCAAGACCATCTAGTTAAGAGACACCTCCCCACTTCCTAGGCTTTTGTTGCATTCTGCTTGGGCATTCACTGGGTAATGCTTATTTAGCATACATAGTCAAAGTACTGGCTTTCTGCACATTATATTTAAATCAATTTTGTGGAAAGTAGCTAAAGGAGACAAGTAAGATAGATGAAGTTTTACAAACACATCAGAATTTTAGTAAATGACAACTTACCTTTATTATATTTGAAGTTTCTACATTGATTACTTTTCATTCGTTAACTGGGAGTGCAGATAAATGAAAACGAAATGATTTCACATGATACAGTAAATTAATCCACTTACTTAACCTACACTCTGCCTTTTAAGAAATCTTTCTTTTTTTTTTTTTAACATCTACAGCACTCGGTCTTCCTAGGTGGTCTCCCATCCAAGAACTAACTAGGCCCCACCCTGCTTAGCTTCCAAGATCAGAGGAGATTGGGCATGTTCAGGGTAGCATGGCTGTAGAAGAAATATTCTTAAACATATTCTGATAGCCAAAACAGAATAAGAAAATATTAGTAAGCTAATTTTGTATGCGATTGCTGCAACATTCTTCATTTTAATTCACAAAAACTCAGAGCTGAAAAAAGATTAGAGATCATATAATCACAACAGGATATAGATCAAATCATTTTGCTAAATGGGGGAAACTGAAGAAAAGTCAAAATGCAAAGTAAAGGCAATGACATGTGACATTTTGATTGAATTAATGATTAGTCAATTAATATCACAATGTTTTGAGGCACCTGTTCTTTCTACATTTTACAGATGAAAAAATTGAGGCTCAAATGTGCAAGGTCACACATAACCTGTAGGTGAACCTGGAATTCAATCCAGGTTTGGGGCCTCCATAGCCATGCTGCAGAGATGTTCATGGCAGCTTTATTTATAATAAGAATGGATTGGAAATAGTAAATGCTTCAATGCTTTATTGTATATCTAATCAATGTATGAAGTCATTAAAATGGACAGACACCCTTACATCTTGCAGATAAGAGAATGAATTGATGCAACCATTCCTGAAAGTAATTTAGTAAGATCCTTAAAGTGTCTTTTCAAATTCATACTCTTTGGCCCAGTAATTCACTGTCTAAAACCTTATCCTAAGGTAATAATCAGAAACACGGAAATGGCTTAGTTGAAAAAAATATTTATTGAAATAGTATTTTTAAATGAAAAAAAAACTGGAAGGAAACTAAAGTTTCAAAATTTGACAATAAGTTAAATAAATGATGTTTCTTTATATGCCATAGTGTCACATAAGCATTAAAAATGGTGTTTTAATGACATAGGAAACTATTTATAATATTAAGTGAGAAAAGCATAATCAAAATATTGTGTGTACATTATTACAATTTTGTTGAAGGAAAAATATGTGTATACCTAAAGGAAAACAAGACCGAAAGAAAATATATCAAAATATTTTTAAATGTATTAAAAATAAAAAAATGGATTAAAGTGGTTCTCTCTGCATGGTGAAATTAGAATTCATTCTTTATTATCATCTTTGTGCCTTTTTGTATTTCATATTCTCTTCAGTAAGAAATAAACTACTTTTGTAATCAGAAAGAATACAATGCTATTTTTTAAAAGAAATGGAAAATTCAGATTACAAAAATAAAATAACAGAATGAATGCTACAATATGTCGAGTAAAAACAGAAAATTACATACACAGTAGAGTTTATAAAAATATATATGTAAATACTTAATCATAACTCTGCAAAGGAAGGAGTAGATGAAAATACAGCAAAATATTAAAAGTATTTGTGTTTATATGGAAAAAATAAAGTGGACGTATTCTATTTTTATTTTCAAAAATCTCATTAATTTCCGTGTTTTAAAAATAATATTCAAAACTTCCCCCATCTCCTTACCCTCAATAAGTCCCAGGACAACCTAGGGTGATGTGTAGATAAGAGCACACAAGCTATATAATCAGACACACATGTGCTCCAATCTTTGCTCTGAAATTTACTAATTGTGTGTCTTCAGGCAAATAGCTTAACTTCTCTGAGAAATAACATAGCACCTAGCTCCTCAGATTACTACGAGCATGAAGGGAAATGATGGATGTTAACTGCTTATCATAGAGTCTATGAGAGTCACTCAAAGGGCTTTCGGGCCATTCAAGTAGGAAACATGATGATCTGGGATTTTCACTAACATGTCTTCAGCTTCACTCTTGGTCTCACTTCACCGGGCCTCAGAATGGTGGCAGATTTTCTGGATCCTGTGTGTAGCATGAGGAAAATACTAAAAGTATGAACAGGGGAACTTGGAGGAAAATGTATTCTCTCTAGTCCTGCTAGTGATCTAACCCACATTGAAAATCTCTTTAATTGGTAGCTTTTCTTTAGTGAATTCTCACTTTGGTCAGTGTGCTCATACTCCGGTTATTAAACTTCAACTCGAAGATGTGTTTGTTTGTTTGTTGTTTGTTTGTTTTTATTAATGTCTGTTCTCTTCTGTGTAGATATGCCTTTAAGGAATAAAAATGGGTGCTCACACAGGTCACTTAAAGAAACACACATAGACACACACAGGGATGCACTCCAATATCTTCTTGCTGGCTTTCCCTGCCATCTGATGATTCATAATTAAATTTAGTCCTTTGCGTCAACTTTACACTCTCTTGAAATGATACCCAGGTACAAGGTCTAGATAAAGTGACTAGTGAAGACAAAAGATATTTTCAAAATTTGGGACACTTGCCTGAGTATAACCTACATGTATAGTAAAAGGTAGAGAGGTAAGAAACTCAGGGAGATTGCCCAGCTCCGTGCCGGTAAAAAGGAGCTGTTCTGGCATTCATTGCTTTCAGCTCTAAAATAGCCCAGAGGTACAGGTCTTCTCTACCTGCTGAAACCATCTCCTTATTTCTAGAATCAGTGGAAACTAGTCATTCAGCGTGTGGGGTCTGGGTCAGTCACACATGGACTCCAAGTCAGAATCTAAATCTTAGCTGTGGAACCTCAAAGAACATTACTCGAGTTGGTGATATCCTCTACCAACAGGAGATGTAATGATTGAGATGCTACAAATAGTAAACGGTACAGAAACTGGCACCCCTCCTCCAAAAAAAAAAAAGCCCTTAATAAATGGGAACAGTTATTACTCTACCCTTGAGGTCATTCATATTCCTAAAGACTTCTCTAGTTACAAAATTCTTTGCTCTCATGGCAAAAAAGACACAAACTTCCTGATCAGACTCTCCTTACAATCTTGAAGAGGTATTCTGAAATGGAGTCATGTTAATAGCAATACCCCAAATGTCACTAGCTATCTGTTCACCTAATCCTTCAATCTCTTACAAAATCCTCACCATCCAGAACAGAATTTCAGATAATTTCTGAGGAAAGGGGTACACACTATGCTGGGTGGTACATAGGTGAGTGTAGCTAGGTAGAAGTATCTCACAGCCCAGTGAGTAACCGATTCCTTAACACAGAGAAGGCAATAATAGGGACATAAATAAAGTTCCAGCTGCTATGGAAGACCAGGACACAAGATATTTCAGCTTAGGCCCCTCTAGACTAAATGGCAATAATAGAGTTACAAACACCTGCAGCCCAAGATCATAATGAAATCCCAGGAAGTCACATGTGTCCAACTACTCAGTGTGGCACATCTTCAGGTGTAGTTGACTGGCAGTCCTGCTCCCCTTTTCCATAGGGGAAAATTTTAGTGACCAAAATGATAAGGATATTTAATGAATGTTTAAACCATGGTAAGCTGTACAGAAAACATGCAATTTTAGTTTATTGGAAATTTTATACAAGCAATAGAAAGAGTATTACTTTCTAAAGGACAAAAAATGCCAAAAGTAATCTTACACTAGCTTACTTCTTTGTATTCTGCCCTTATTATAAATTTATCAGATGAAGTAGTGTGGTACAATGAGAAATGCGCCAGACTCAAGGGACCAACATTAGACTGCTGGCTTGACCAGGAGCTAACAATATGCCCATTGCTTCCAGTCCCTGTTCTCATGACTCTGAACAGATCTTCTGTGCTATAGTGGGTTTGCCATTCCCTTATCTGAGGCAGAAGATGTCCCTACCACCCACCCTTAGAATCTCCAAATATGTATTTGTGGCCTTCAAGAAATGGCCAAAAGGATCATTTCTCAAAGAAGGGAAGCCTGGAGATCCCACACCTTGCCCCCATATCTCTGTCCTCAATACATCAGTTTATATAACTCAGAAATCTGCCTTGGAACATTGAGTGATGTACATGGTAGAACTACAAGCTTCCTTGATCATCCTTGCAATCACTGTGAATAATAAAAGTCTACATGTGGGAGCTTTACAACAATAACAGCAAATCATTGGAAAAACATAATTATTTTATAAAATACAAAAAAAAAAAAAACCCAAAGCAACAATCATGCTTTGCAGGTACAAAAACAAGAGTAGCTCAGGAAAACTCAATAGATCTTCTAAATAGTATTCTCTGTAATAAAAGATCATTAATTAGACTTAGTAGGCTTTCACTCAGTCTTGTGGTCTAGTTCCAAATTCCAAAATTAACAGGACAAATGCTGAGATCGATTCAGCTAAGGTAAAGTGACAGATACCAAACCTAGTAGCTACATCCTGGGACTCAGTGACACAGAAAACAGAGGGTATGGGGAGATCTCAGAGAAAAGGTTCCTGCTGGAAAGACCAATCAGCCTGAAACTACTGCCTTCTACCATGTAGGAGACAAATACAGTATGTTCATATTTTGATATCTCCCCCTATGCAAAATTCCAAGATTCTTTGTATAAGCACAAGTACACATATTATAAGCAGTGAGAATAGCCCAGTGTCCAAGCCAAGGCCAAATAGCACCCTAAGAACTGATGTCATGGGACCTCCTGGAATTGAAGTCTTCTAGGTGAAGTTCACGGCTTCTGTTGTGATTCTTCGAGAGACCTATGGACTAAAAGTTAACCTTAAACACCACCAATGCAAAATATTACAAACAAATTGAAGAATCAAGGCAGAATTATATGAAAGCTATAAAGAGCATTTCCCATTTCCTCAAGTAGGAACATTCTTCCTCTTAAGTTCTACAATCTAAAAACATTTGAGGGAGACCACTCATCTGTCATCACAGGGGGTTCGATTTTCACCTCTAATCCCAGGTTCCCAAATCTATCTATTTTGGGTCCCAGAGGAGAAGCCAAGGTGCCTGGATCCTGGCTAAAACTGTATTCTACATCCTGTACTCTCAAAGCTGATACTAGAGTGGAGTCTACAACAGGTCTTTCCAGCATTCTGTAAGACTGCTGTGTCTGACTGATGGAGGAGATTGAGAAAATCAGTGACTCTCATGGGCATCAGGTCACTGTTATTCTTTGGTCAAGCTGATAAGAAGCAGTACAGGTTTTATCAACATTTCAAGTTAATAAGAAGTGAATATAAAAGTGAAGGGAGACACAAGAAAATCTCAGGAATCTAACCCAAATCCAAAATATTAGGTGGCCTACCCGGCAGCTCTCAGTAATTCTTATGCTATGATATTACAGTAAGCACAGTGGTTTAAAAGGGCAAACCCAAATCCAGAGGCATATAGAGAATATCATTCAAACTGCATTGTATGTCACATACATGTATACATGTCAAATACAGGAAAAGCTATTGAATTATCCCCACATCAGCCATCCTACAACCCACTAAGGGCTTCAGTGGTGTTTGAATTAGTTCATAACCCAATAAAATGTACCAATACAACAAATTCTGTCCAGTAATAACTCATGAAATTATGCCAAACTATTTTATCAGCAGAGTCAGGCCTTGAGGTAAATTTGAAGTAGTTCATGAGTAGATAAGAGTTAATGGAATAATAAATTACATATCAAAATCATGAGAGATCCCACTTATAATTCTTTCCTTTTAACTACTAGCACAAGCATCCTGAAATTGGCTCAGGAATGTAGAGATACCCAGGTGCACCCCACTGGCAACCTAATAGCACAGGCAGTCTGACAAAAAAGAAAACTAGCCTCTTCCGAGAACCATCAAAATAAAAAAGATTACTAACACACCACTGTAACGATCACTCGGTCCACTTTAGATGCAGGACCTGTGCTTGCATTAATGGGCAAAGAGAGCCTTTATGGCTTCTACTTGACCTCCCTTCAAGGTAAACTTTGTTCTGTGGGTCAGGAAGCCAGGGTAAATTTTGACGAATACTTAATATGCAGTCACTTGTTTGTTTCTATTATGCCTTAGATTATATCAAAGAACAAGATTACAACAAATATAAAAATATATTTGGAGGGACCTCAAACTCACTCCAGGTAATTCTAAATGTGTTTTGGGTCTTCTATTCTTTGACAGTCAGATATATGTAAAAAGAACTTCGACCCAGAAATATTCACAAATACAAACAATTGCGTATATTATCTTAAACTCTAGAATAAGAATACAAGATATGGAGATTGTATACTCAATCAATTTCTATATCCCTCGACACCATAAATTTTAGAAACTGTGTGTAATATCCTCTTCTTTGCAAAGAAATTAAATGAAAAAAAAACAAAAAATAAGAGTGATGATTTTTTATCTTCTTCAATAAACTTCATTGCAGGTTGTGTGCATGGTGTCCAAATTACTTGCATGGGTTACATACCATATGCCAACTTTCAAAATTTTATATTCCATGCAGCTGCAAAATAACACCACAGAGAATATAAAAAATTT
Organism: Pteropus alecto; assembly: GCF_000325575.1. NCBI lineage: Eukaryota > Metazoa > Chordata > Mammalia > Chiroptera > Pteropodidae > Pteropus > Pteropus alecto. Next base: position 1,736,215 of record NW_006442490.1, on the reverse strand, counting down.
CCAATTTGTAGATAAAAAGTTAAAGCTCTCAATTTAAAAAAAAATAAAAGCCCTCAATTTAAAGTAATATAAATTTCTCCACATATAAATTGAGATCATGAAAGACATATATTCACAAGCTAAGAAATGTATTATAAGTCAATAATCTATATTTTAAATTTCATATTTCTGTCCAGAAAATAATTCTTTAGTTAGCTAGATTGTACAAACTTCAGTTGATGGGTTCAAAAGAAAGAACATGAACTGTTTTATAGCTCAACTTCAATATTTTAAACTTTTTTCAAAGTTTCAAATTTTTTAATACTTTTAAATATTAAGAATCTTCAGTATAGCCAAATTGCTTTCCAAATAGTGTTGATACGATTTTCCAATGGTTATACAAAGGCACATTATCACAAAAGAAAGGAGATAGTAAAAATCTCCTAGAAATGGCAATTGTTATTATGTTGCTGTGTTCTTTTCCAGACTCTTTTCTACACAGATAGCTTTTTATTAAAATGGGATCATACTATACTAGCTGTTCTACAACTTCCTGTTTTCATTTGATATTCCTTATACATGTTTTGGTAACTTCAGATATAGATTTGCTTCAATCTTAACTGCAAAGGAGTTTTCTATTTTCTGGCTGTACTAAAATTGATTTAACTGTACCTATTACAGGATGGCCGCAAGCAGCTAGAGCCCAAGAAGTATCAATCTCTGCTCTCCATAACCAAACAAGTTCTGTTATTTTAGAAGCTAAGTCACTTCCAATGTTGAAGGCAATCAAAGCATTTACCTGTCTTTAAAAATATATTTTTTAACCTCTCTTTAGTCCCTGATTGTCACCTTCTCCTTCTTATCCTTCAGATATTTTTGAAACCCAAATTATTATGTTCTTATCATCTGCTCCTCCATTCCCCTATTCCCATAAATTTTAATTATTCTTTTACTCTGAAGTTCTTTACTCTACATGTCAAACACTATGAAGTGAAAAAGACATGGCTAATTTACTTTTTAAGAAAGCATCAGAATGGTTTTCTTTCCTCTCCTCCACAATTAATAGAGAGGAAATTTCTTCTTAACCTCAGTGCCTCTATATGTAACCCCCCATGGGAGGGGCTAGAAAGGTACATATAGAGGCACTGGGTTTAAAAAATGTACTGAGGATTTCAAAATTTCCACCAACTGCACAATTTTAACACAACTGGACACAGTACTCCATTCACCTTATTTATTCAAGCAATTCGACAAATATTTTATAATAGATATCTAAGCCAGCAAGGTGCCTATATAACATGCTACCCCACACACAGCTTAAACAGATTCCTTTTTCTCTGATCTGACAATCAATCTCAAATATTAATTATCTGAATTCTGTACCTTAGACAAGTGTGTGTATATGTATACGTATGTATGTATATATATAAAATATTAATATGCTGTACCTTAGACAAATCCCTTCATATTTATATTTATATTTATTTATTTATCATGGACACACTGTCTATCTGCCTGACTTCTGATTTGTATTTCTTGCCTAGGCAGTGCCAGTAGGCTCATTGTCAACTCTACACACAGAGCAGATAGGTCACAGTGCCTCATTCCACATACCAACACTCAGTCCCCATGCCCCAACCTGGGGCAATCTGCACATGGAAGACCTGCTTTCTTTGAAGAACAATTAGGGTGCCATTTACTATGTACAAAATACTGTTTTGGTGTCACTTGATATTTCATTCTGTCTCTGTTTTGAAGAGTTCAGAGTTGAGTGAAATCAAACTATGAAGTGTATGTACAGCTTTAATCATAATACATATAAGAATATATCTATTTAGCATTTTCTCTGTTCTCTTAGGTATGTCTACATGATCTTACATCAATTATTAATAATAGTCAAAGGACACTATTAAGTCCTTATCTTGACTGGGCTTTTCTAGTTTTATCAATTATGCTTGAGAAAGATAGTTGCTATGTTTCATGCTTCTAGAGAAGAAATATCACATAAGTTCTTACTAGGAAAAAACTGCAAGTGTTTTTTTTTTTTCAATGAACATATGCCCTTTACCTTCATTTGCTTCAATAAAGCAGTGTTTACAATAGAAAAAAAAACTACACTTGTGAACTGGTTGCATAGCCATGAAAACGCTGCTCCTGGTAACCCAGGCAGCCAACTGATAATCAGTCTTCAAATGGAAAGTTTGAGCAAGACTTTTAGTTGTACCTGGACAAGAGCTTCAGTAGTTGGGTTATTAGATGTGAGATAGGGAAGAGCTGCAAAACATGAAAAAGCCTGGAATACAACTGTTGTTAAGACTCTTGATCTAAGATTGGCATGTACATGTCTTGAGCAGAAAAGAGATACACAAATGCAAATACGTTGCTAGGAGACAAAAGGCAGAGATAAAATCCTCTGCCTACTTTCTGGCAGTACCTTATATTTCACTAGTTGGCTTATTAATATATATTTCCTCTTGGGATAGAGCAGAAAGTCTCAATGCCGCAAATAAATAATAGAGTCAATCTTGTTCAACACTCTTAATAGAACATGAAGAAACAAGTCAAGAGGGGCTGGGTGGTCTGGCAAAGGACCTACTACTACCTATTCAATATTGGCCCTAGTTTTGAGTGGAGTAAAAGTCTCCTGATATCTAATCTGGTGCACTTTCTCTGTAAAATTCTGTTTCCCAAAAATTCATATGGCTCATGTAATTTCTAAAATCATTAGAAGAAAATATAAATTCAAAATTTTTTCTTCTCTTTTTATGTATGACTCTTCTGGAAGATCTTTTACCTCCTGAAATTAAATAACACTTACATTTAACTGAGAGTGATTCATCAGAAAATTTATATTTGTATAGGTATATTATATATGTAATGTAAATAGATTTCAATCTTCCTGTCCTCATTTTAGCTTGACATTTCAGTTTGTCAGGGCTTATCTCTAAGCACCAGTTAGCAGGAAACACTGGACTGATGGAAAGAATACATGATGCACTACAAGCAGTCTAGAGCCATAGCAACTTAGGTCTGTTGTGATAGCTCCTAACTCTGTACCAAGAACAAAGAGGCTCTAAGTAGACCTACTTCATATTGAAAGATACACACTGAAAGTAAATGGATGGCAAAAGATATTTCATCCAAATAGAATTTTAAAAAAAAGTTGGAGTAGAAATACTTACATCAGAAAAAAATAGACTTTAAAACAGAGACTATAATAAAAGAGGAAGAAGGACATCTCATAATGATAAAGGGATCAATCCAACAAGTGGATATAACCCAAGTCAACACTTATGCACCCAACATAGGAACACCTAAATATATAAAGCAAATATTGATAGACATAAAGGGAGACATCGACAGTAATACAGTAGGAGACTTTAATACCCCATTAACATCAATGGACAGATCTTACAGACAGAAAATCAATAGGGAAACAGTAGCCTTAAATGACACATTAGACCAGATAGATTTTATTGATATTTTTAGAGCATTTCACCCAAAAGCTGCAGAATATACATTCTTTTCAACAGCACATGGAACATATTTCGAGATAGACCACATGTTAGGCCACAGAACAAGTCTCAATAAATTTAAGAAGATTCAGATCATATTGGGATTCTTCACTGACCACAGTGGTATGAAATTAGGAAACAAATACAAGAAAAAATACAAAAACACATGGAGCCTAAATAACACACAATGAATAGGTTAACAATGAGATCAACAACAATAACAAAAGAAATCAAAAGATACCTTGAGACAAATGAAAATGAAAACACAATGACCCAAAATCTGTGGGACACAGTGAACGCAGGACTAAGATGGAATTCATAGCAATACCTCAAGAAATAAGAAAAAGCTTAAACAATATAACCTCACACCTAAAGGAACTACAAAAAGAACAGCACACAAAGCCCAAAGTGAGTAGAGGAAGGAAATAATAAAAATCAGAATGGAAATAAACAAAAGAGAGTCTAAAAAAACAACACAAATAATAATTGATGGTACCAAGATATGGTTCTTTGAAAAGATAAACAAAATTGATAAATTTTTAACCAGACTCATCAAGAAAAAAAAAAAAAAAACAAGAGGACTCAAATCAATAAAACCAGAAATGAAAGTGAGAAGTGACAACTGACACCACAGAAATATAAAAGATTATAAGAAAATACTACAAATAATTATATGCCAACAAATTAAACAATATGGAAGAAATTGAAAAATTCCTAGAAACATATACTCTTCCAACTGAATCAAGAAGAAGCAGAAAATATGAACCAACTGATTAGTACTAATCAAATCAGTAATAAAAACCTCCCAACAAACTACAGTCCTGGGCCAGATGGCTTTACAGGTGAATTTTACCAAACATTCAAAGAATTAACACCTATTCTTCTCAAACTACTTTAAAAAATTCAGGAGGAGGGAAGGCTCCCAAGCTCATTTCATGAGGCCACAAATACCATAATTCTAAAACCAGACAAAGATATTACAGAAAAAAGAAAATTTTAGGCTGATATCCCTGATAAAATAGATGCAAAAATCCTCAACAAAATATTAGGAAACTGAATTCAGCAACACATTAAAAAGATCATACACCATGATCAAGTAGGATTTGTTCCTAGGATGCAAGTTTGGTTTGTTATCTGCAAATCAATTAACAATATGCCACATAAACTAAAGGAAAGATAAAAATCATATGATCATTCAATAGATGCATAAAAACCCTCTGACAAAATCCAGCATCCACTTATAATAAAAACTCTCAGCAATGTGGGAATAGTGGGAACATATCTCAACATAATAAAGGGCATATAAGACAATCTCACAGCTAACATCATACTCAATAGCAAAAAGCTAAAAGTGTTTTCCTTAACAAGCATCCAAATTGGAAAGGAAGACATAAAACTGTCCTTATTTGCAGATGACTTGGTACTATATAGAGAGAACCCTAAAGATTCCACTTCAAAACTGTTAGAATTGATAAATGAATTCGGTAAAACAGTGGGATACAGAATTAATTAAGAAATTGATTGCATTCTTATACACCAATAATGAACCATCAGAAAAAGAAATTAAGAAAACAATCTTATTTGCAATTGCATCAAAAAACAACATACCTAGGAATAAATTTAATCAAGGGAGTAAAAGACATGTACTTGGAAAACTGGAAGTCATTGAAGAAGATACAAATAAATGGAAGCATATACAATGCTTATGCATAGGAAGAATTAACATCATTAAAATGTCTATATGACCCAAAACAATCTATAAATTCAATATAAAAATTATCAAAATATCAATGGTAATTTTCATAGAACTAGAACAAATAATCCTAAAATTTAAGTGGAAACACTAAAGATCCTGAATAGCCATGGCAATTTTGATAATGAAGAACAAAGTTGGAGGCATCATGCTAGTAGATATCAAACTATATTACGAGGCTATATTACTGGCATGGTACTTGAATAAAAACAGATGCATAGATCGATAGAATAGAATAAAGAGCACAGAAATAAACCCATGTCTATGGTCATTCAATCTATGACCACATAGATTCACTCTATGGAGTGAAGACAGTCTATTCCATAAATACTGTTGGGAAAACTGGACAGATACATGCAAAAAAAGAAAAAAGAAACTAGACCACCTTCTTACAACATATACAATAATAAACTCAAAATAGATTAAAGACTTAAATGTAAGAACTGAAACCATAACACTCCAAGAAGAAAACATAGGCAGTGAACTCTGAACATTGCTCTTAATAATATATTTTTTGTATATAGCTCTTCAGGCAAAGGAAACAAAAAAAATGATGATAAACAAATGGGACTACATGAAACTAAACAGTTTTTGCACAGCAAAAGGGACCATCAACAAAACAGAATGATAATCTACTGAATGGGAGAAGATATTTGCCAATGATACATGTGATAAGAGGTTAATATCCAAAATTTATTAAGAACTCATACAACTTAACACCAAAGAAACGAACAATCCAATTAAAAAATGGGCAGAGGACCTGATTAGACATTTCACCAAAGAAGACATATAGATGTCCAATAGACATATGAAAAGATGTATGGCTCAATATCACTAATCATTAGAGAAATGAAAATTAAAACCTCAATGAGCTATTGCCTTACACCTGTCAGAATGGCTATCATCAATACATCAACAAACAAGTGTTGGAGAGGATGTGGAGAAAAGGGAACCCTCATGCAATGTTGGTGAGATTGCAAATGGGTACAGCCACTATGGAAAACAATATAGAGATTCCTCAGAAAATTAAAAATAGAACTACCTTATGGCCCAACAATTCCACTTCTAGATATTTATCTGAAGAAATCCAAACACTAATTTAAAAAGAGATACGCATCCCTATGTTAATTGTAGCATTATTTACAGTAGTCAAGATATGAAAGCAATCTAAATGCTCATCAATAGACAACTGGTATCAATAGATAACTGGTTAAAGAAATTGAGGGGTGTGTGTGTGTGTGTGTGTGTGTGTAATAGAATATCACTCTTATAAAAAAGAATGAAATCTTACCATTTGTGACAATATAAATGGACCTAGAGGGTTATACTCCTAGGTTTATTAAGTCACACTGAGAAAGACAAATACCATATGATCTCACTTATATGTGGAATCTAAAGAAGATAATGAATGAACAAACAAAACTGAAACATACTTATAGATACAGAGAACAAACTGATGGTTGTCAAATGGGAGGGGGTGTTAGGGGGCTAGGTGAAAAAGATTAACGATTCACAAACTACAAACTGGCATTTACAAAATAGTCACAGGGATGTAAAGTACAGCATAAGGAATATAGTCAATAACACTTTAATAACTATGTACTATGTATCCAGGTAGATATCAGTTTGTAAGTTATAAAAAATGTCTAACCACTATGCTGTACACCTGAAAATGATATAATACTGAGTAACTATAATCGAAAAAATAAATAAAATTAAAAAAAAAACAATTAAAAAAAGAAGCTCTAAATATCTTTCTATTTTCTATTCATGATCACCTTGGCAGACATGGCAAAAAGATGCTCCTCATCTCTTAACTGTATCACCAAATCAGATCTTACCTAAAGATTCTTCTATTCTAGAAACTCCTTTGGAGGAGAATATGATCAAGTATCAACATAAGTAGCTTGAGACAACGAAAAAGGGAGCTACTCCAAAACATAACCATCCCAAGCATACATGCTGCAAAAGCACCAAATGCCTTTCCCTTGTGTAGATAGTTTACATGGGTCAATATAGACTCAGGGTTTCAGTTTTGTAAATAGTGTAGTATATTCCAAATCACAAAAGCCATGATAGGCCCTAACCAAAGGGCAGCAAAATGGCATCACGGGTACATGGGCATTTGTGAACTTGTCTGAGGGCAAAAGACCTAGATTAACAATGTGTTTGTGGAACTGGGAATCCTGTGTTGAGCAGCAATAGGAGTATAATTGCCTGCCCTCACTGCCCTCATTCTTAACTTTCATGCCTGTAGTCCCAGAGACCACTGTGCACACGGGAAAATGTAATTATTTTCCACTCTCTAGAGGAACTGCATTCCCCACTTTCAAGGGCAGGGTAGGCTGACCATTTTGACTGCTGGGTGTTTGTATGTTGACAAGTACCTATATTCATTGCAGCTTCCTGAAACATTTATGATCATAGGTTAGTAATATTTCAGCCACAATATGGGAGATAAGACAGCTAGGAGATTTCATAGGTAGGTTGTGAGGAATAAATAATGAAAAAGTACTTTGTAAAATATGAGATATGATCCTAATGCTCAATAGCATAAGATACTTTATTTGACCATTAGCCTACTTCATCACAAGCCGCCTGGAAGGTAGGCAAATGCTAGATGTCACCAGCACAACCTCCCGTTATGAATTAGGTCATAGAGAACAAAATAACTTTGGTGGGAGCTGTTCCATCTCAAATGAAACATCATTAAATTTTTCCAGAAAGTACCCAGTTCTTGTGGTCTTATGACCCCCATTTACCATTCAAAAATTAATTTTGTAATAAGGTAAAAGCTGATTTAATCCGTTCATTTCATTTGGAAAAACACCACTAATAATGTATTGATTTTTTTTCTTCATAAAAAAGAGAATTTATCACCAGATACCCAAACCTAGGATAGTCTAATAAAGAAGCAGAACATAGTTAGAATTATAAATAAGAATTCTACAAATTAGAATTATAAACAATTCATTTTTTCAATACCTGAAGCTCAGAAATTAACACCATTTTGAAACACTGGCATACAACAGATGACTTAGACTAAACTGTATGTAAAGCTAACACCATAGAAAAACTGAATAAGCAAGAAATGGCACAGGCCTAGAGTTTCTGAAAAACAATCAAACCTTTTTGCAAAGATGAAGTTACATGAGCAAGATAGGCACATTCTTCTTATGGAATTTATAATCAAGATGAGATGACAAATATGTATGATAAAAAGAAAGGACAACATCTTCTATAAAATATTATAGGAAGAACCCGTCACTATTCTTTCTGCACCTGCACCTACTCTAGTCCTACAAAGAAGGAAAATACCTCTGCCTTAAGAAGCTACTCCCTGTAAATTGTATATTCAATAAAAATTGTTCAATAAAGCTTTCTATTTCTTCTTCTAAAAAGCAAGCTCCATACATATTCACATATGTTTGAGTAAAATGTTATGATATTTGGATTTTGCTTCAAAATAACTCCATGGTAGTAGGAACAGGGAAGGGAGACAGATCAAACCTAACTGACCATGGGTTGATACTTATTGTATAGAGATGATGGGAATACAAAGTTTCTTTGTACTACTTTTCGACTTTTCTGTTTTGAATATTTCCATGTTATGTCTATAAATTGCAATCTGCCTTAGAAAGCAACCTCAAATGCTGGTCATCGTGAACAGTAAGTGCTTTCTCACATTTGCTTTTCTCTGGAGAGCAGGAACCCAAACCAACCCTGCACACTGTGCACTGGAAAGTGGACTCAGAGAAAAGGGATCAGAAGCTCTAGAGAAGTTTCTCACCAGACTCATCACCATCTGACTAGGATTACAGAGGCCAGGATCTAAGGACATGTGATTGCTGACAGAAGACCTCAGAACAAGGATTCAACAAATAGTTATAAAAGCATCTGGATATGAGTAACACAGACAACTCTAGTGGCTCTGTGATGAACTCTACAAAGACTCATATCCCCAGTCACAAATGTGAAACAAAATCATCACATGCAACTAACACCATACAATGGAGGATGGCATTAATGGAAATAAAGGTAATTCCATGGAACCAATTTGGGACCAGAACTGTTTCTTGAAGAAATAAAGTAAAAGCATCCTCCCATTTCATGCTTTAACTCATTCTTTGTGTAGACTCTGAATCTTGCTAATATCAGGGACAAATAACTATGAACAGATTTGGGGCTGATTTTGCCCCCCAAATCCCATCCCATTCATCTTTTATCTTGCTTTTTTCAGCTGCAGAGCTTGAAAAACTAAACACACATTTGCCAGAATATCTTTCAGCTATTAGTGGCCATGTGCAATATGTATTGTCTGGGGGTGCAAAACCTGGATTAAAAGGAGAAACCACGAGGCCAACATGCTAACAAAAGCAAAGCTGAAAGACTGTCAGAGGTACCTACTATGAGACATATAGGTTTAAACCTTTATTCAGCAGGGTTTTTGGTTATATGCAGCAAAATACACTATTAACTGGTTCAAGAAGAGAATCAATGTCTCTTCAAACAGATAAGAACCAAAAAAAAAAAAAGATATATGTGTTGGGAAATGTTTAACAAGTTCTCTGAAAGTCAAAAAGAAAATACCTGATTTGCTTGCTAGTAGTGCTTGCTAATTCCTGTGCAGTAAACTATCCCACCACAACCAATTCAAGCTACCCATGTCATTAACTGTGGAGTTGGGAAAGAATGTGCACAAACATCTAGTACCCGTAGGAACTGTCTCCAGCACACCACTGGATAAGTCGTATCTAAACTTACCAGGAATCCTAACTCAAGCAAGTTGTTTAGAAACTATCTATAACTCCATATAGAAATGGCATTGGACAGGGCAAGGAGGGAGTTTGGCATAGGGAAGAGGAATGGGAAGAAGGAGGGAAATGGGAAAAGTGTGATTTTTTTTAAGAATTGGTAATTACTTACCAAATCGATAAACGTTAATTTTGACTCCTAGCTTTCCTTGAGGAGCAAGAGCTTTAGAATTCTAAGATATCAACCACTTTGGAAAGAAATGTTTTGTGCTATTTCATTATTCTATTTGACTTTTAAATTTGGTTTTGTAACCATTAAGTAACCCTAAAGGTGCCTCCATCTTTAGCATTTGTTTAACACTGAGTAGTATGTATGACATATTCACACAGGTCATCTCATTTAATCTTCACAATCATCCAGAGATTAAAAAAAAAAATTGGGTGTGTTTTACAGATTAGGAAACTGAGGCATAAACATTAAATAACTTGTTCAAGGTAAGGCAGCTTCAGAATTTACCCTTTATGAAAGTAAAAAATTAGTGATGACTTCTCACTACAGCCCCAACCAGTTTGGGGTAGATTTACAGATACAGGGAAAATTTCTCTGTGCCAGGGGACTTAGAAAAAGAATGATTGGTATGGTGGTTTATAAATAATACAAACATAGGAGCTTGTTTTCTTTCTTTATGATAATTGTGCCACCTAACACAAAAAAGAACAAAACCCACAGACAGCATATGAAAGTTATTATCAATTCTCACATTTATTCCTCAGAGTTCATAGTTCTCAGTTTTAAAAATAACAGCTCAGATCCCTGGCACTTCAGTTGCACTTCTAGATAATCACTTGTAAAATCAAATAGCAAAAAGAAAATCAGAAGCTTCTGAAAGAGGAAACTGAAAATCCTATAGAGAAGATAATAATGTTCAATAATGGTCATAATTATAAAGGGTAGTTTCTGCTTAGCAAACTTTTCATTTCCCACTTGTATTTCTCTCTGCTAAACTCCAACCTCTCTCTCAAAATTATGAATATGATCTCAAATGGAGGAAATATATACATAT
>NW_006442490.1:1719724-1724917 GCF_000325575.1 Pteropus alecto | reverse complement strand
GAGCCAAATCCAAGTGGTAAATATGACTAAAAGAAATACGCTTTATACCTACCAGACTCAGGAGTGATTTCAGAATCCAAATTCCATCTCTTCACCTCAAGATCCCAAGTGCCACCAATGAGAGGGCAGTGGAGCTTTAGTAAGGATTAACCTTAATGATGCAATTGCTATTATCCTAGCACTTGGGGAGGACTAACCTACTGAGAAAAGGAAACTTTTTATGTTCTAGAAGGGAAGATTGAGAGGAGAGACAAAAGTAAGTGAGAGACAATTAGAATATAGTACTATGGGGAAAGGCAATCTGCAGGATAATACTAACTGGGGGTTACTAACAAATGCAGAGGCAAAAGTGGTCCATTATGTGAGGGTACCCATGAACCAGGCTGCTGCATATAGAGGGGCTAAAGAACAATGGACCTGCATTTTTAATTGAGCAGAGTGAAAAAAAATATCTGCCTCAAAACCACACAAAAGTTTAGGGAATCAGGAACAATCTTATGCCATTTTGATGCTACCCTAGACCCTCTGGGTAGACCCTGCTAAAAGGACATCAATCATTCACAAGAATACCCACAATGTAATAGAGGACTTTCTGATGACCTGAAACATCTCAGAAGTTGCTTGTTGTTATGATACTAGAGGTCTCATAGTAGCAGCAAAATCTAAGGTCTAGCAAGCCATATTTGAGTTAGACCAGCTGCTTGTACTTTCATTGCCACCAACAATTTTTTCCTAATCCAAACCAGTCAACCTTCTCTATATCAAAAATGCTGGAAGCGAAGAGAGTGGAATGTTAATACAAAAATTCCCACTGTCTTTCTTCAATAAAACCTTTTAAAGCCTTAGGTTTGCAGATGAGCTATCCTAATTGTCTTTCTGGAGCATCCATGTCTGTGGAATTAATATATAACCTGTTTTAAAATTAAGTAAAGCAAGTGTTCTATGGGGTAGGAAAAAGAAGGATCAAGGATTTTAGGCAAGATTAGGATTAAGATTAGGCAAGATAATCAAGGATTAAGCAAGCCCCTAAAGGGACCTATATACATTCAGGTGTTTGAGAAACATGTTCCTGAAAACATACAATGTTGAGCCCTTAATATTAAAGATGGGGAATATACACGTTGAGCCATGTTCCAGGGGTCAGAAAATTGAGGCTTAAGATTTTAGTAACTTAACAGTCACGCAGGATTTTAATTCAAGTAAACAGAGGCCTGAAAGTACTAAAGTGAGGAATCTGTGCCAGTTATCAATGTATTGTTTCTTAGTTCCAAATTTATCCATCAATACACTCTCCGAGATAGTGGACATAATTCATTTAAACATTTCTCCTTTATAATAAGCACAATGTTGAACTTTGCCAGTAGAGGGAGCTGGAGGGACACTGCAGGAAGAAAGGGGCTCTCCCCTGTTTGTGGCACTTGCACAATGGGTCAGTGATGTACATGTGAGAAAGTTTAGGGAAGAGGTATATATGGATAGAAAACTCCAAATGGGCACCAAATGTGAAGATATCAGGTGGACACAATGATGCACTCTGTGAATGTCAATCAGCTTGTTTCTCTAGCCACTTTACAGCTTGCTTAATGAGTTTATAGAAAAAGTGGAGATGGTTGCAGGGATGAAGGCTGTGAATGGGTAAAACAACATAAACTTCCCCTCATGAAAGTTGACCTGGCTTCAGCTACTGCTGAGTGTATAACCTACAAATCAACACTGAGCTCCTGATACAACACCATTTACCCAATTCTTCTACCACAGAGAGGGCGAATATCTGTCTCCACTGAAAAATATTCTGAATATGGGTTTATCTTCCCTGCTGATAATGCCTCTGCCAGTAGTACCACCATACATGAACTCACAGAATGCCTTATTATCATGGCAATCCACACAGCCTTGCTTCTCATCAGAGAACTCACCTCACAGTAAGGAAGTGTGACAATGGCCTTGTACCCATGGAAACAACTGGTCGTAGGCCATCCAGTATTACCCACAAGCAGCTGGCCTAATTGAAAGGTGGAATGGCCTACTGAAGTCTCAGTTATAGGGCCAATTGGGAGAAAACACCTTGCTAGATTGGGATTCACTCTCACAGGATACCATTTTTGCTATAAATCACAAATCATAATTTGGTGCTGTGTTTCCATGCCCAGACTATATAGGTTCAGAAATCAAGAGGTAGGAGTAGGAGTGGCCCCTCTCACGATTACACCTAATAACACACTACCTGAATTTGTGTTCTTATTCCAGGAATTTTGAGCTCTACTTGTTTGAATGTAATAGTTCCCAGGGGAAGAATGCTTCCACTTGGTACCATACAAATATTTGACTGAACTGGGCATTGACAGTGCCACCTGGACACTTTGGTCTCCTTGTGCCATTGAACAAACTGGAATAAAAAAGGGTTAGTATACTAAATGGAGTGATTGATCTCAATTACCAAAAATAAATCGGTTTGCTGCTGTGTATTGAAGACAAGGAAGATTTTGTGTCAAAAAAAAAAAAAAAATCCAGACCTGAGTAGGAAGAAAGTTTATTTGAGGGGACTACAGCAATAGAAGGAGGGGGACTACTGCCATAAGGAGAACCTTCTGACCATAGAATCTACAAATGTCTCAAAGGTCAAGAAGAAATCATTTTCCTTTTGTAGGAAGGAATAAATAAGGTAGAAAGAATTGGATGTCAGGGAGTGGGATGAGCATGTAGCATAACTGAACAGTTGATCAAGGAATGTTTTTGCAGTCAGCTGATTTTCAGGAGGAATTGCTAAGGGAAGGGGCTGTTCTGCATTTTGATGCTTGCTCAGGCTGAGTGTGAGTTAAAGTTCAGGGACCTATGGGGAGGTGAGAAAGTTCTAAAGTTTGATCAAGTCAAGTTAGTTGGTATTATGTCCAGATTTGTCAATGGAAACAAACAGTTCACTTTAACTGATGAGACAAAGAATGAGAAATTGGAAGGTCTGTGTCTGGCCTTATCATAGGTAAACGACGGGGTCACAAACAAATCTTACTTGAGTCATATAGGGAAGGAAGATTCTTTGCAGTAATCCATTTCCTGGAACACAAAAGGATGAGAGATTTCTTCCTCTCCCCACCACCCGCTTTACTGAGATATAATTGACATATAACTTCATACAAACCTAAGATATACAATGTGCTGATTTGATACATATATATTCCAAAATGATTGCCACCATAGCATTAGCTAACATGTCTATCATATCACATAATTACTATTTCTTTTTTGTAGTAAGAACAATGAATATCTCCTCTCTTAGCAACTTTCAAGTATATAGTACGATATTATTAACATTATTAACTATAGTCACCATGTTGTACATTAGATCTCCAGAACTTGTTAATATTGTAACTGGAAGTTTGTGACCAAGATCTTCCCAGTTTTCCCACTCCCCAGCCCCTGGTAACCATCAATTCCCTCATCTTTTCTCCCTCTTCCACTTTTAAGGATCATTGTGATTACTTTGGGCCTATTCAGATGATCTAGGATAATAATATCCCATTTTAAGGTCAGCTGATTAGCAACCTTAATTCCTCTTTATTAATTCCCCTTAATTACCCATGTAGCCTAATATATTCACAGGTTCCAGAGATGAGGATGTGGACATCTTTGGGGAGCATTCATTCTGCTGCCCGCACTCAGGGTGTCATGTCTACTGGGGATTGGAATGGGTTTCACTCATTCAGAGGAATAATATGTCTTCTGATCAGGAACCAGCATTGTCATTTTGGGAAATCAGGAGGGTATTTATCCTGATGGTTTGATGATGGGTGGAGATGTGGCAGTAAGAGTTTGTTCCTGCTTGTTTTGTTATGCCTGTAGTCACCACTGCCCTGGGAAACACTGCGCAATTGCCAGCCTTTATCTTGTTAAATGTTGTTCATTTGGCATCATTAATGCAATGACCAGTTTCTCAAGTATATGGTGTTGGCTTTTGTGGGGATGGATCATAAGTGAAACTCATCATTGTTGTGAATAATCAGTGTAAATGAGTACAATGTATTGTTTCAAAATTTCAAATGGCCTCGATGCATCTGTATTCATCTGAGTACCTGTTCACATACTTAATGGGATCATTATATAATTTGTAGAGGTCGTCAGACATGTGACAAGGAATGTGGTAACACAAAGAGATAATTCCCAGTGGGGAAAGGGTTTATCAGTGCTTATTTTCTTCATATTGGTTACCTGCCATGAAGATGACCATGCTGGAGTATGTGAAGAAGAATGTCACATCTGAGTGGGAAATTGCATAGTCATATATATGTATATTCAACAGTGGCTTTTTAGATTGAATTTATTCCTAAAAGATATAGCAAAGGAGAAATTTTCCAAAACTTAGCTTGCATATTTGTCCTGCAGAATATTTCGTTGTTTGTGGTAAATAAGTTGGTATAGATTCAATAAACAAACCAGAAACGAATAACGTTGTATTCATTTCTTAAGAGTTTCACAAAAGAATGAGTGAACTGCAAAATCTCTTAACATAGTCTCAATATAGATAAGAATGTCACTTTTATTTCCTCATGTTGGACTTGTTTCACTAGCATGCCATTTCACAGGGTGTGTGTATGGGGTATCACTTGCTCCCCTCCTCCACACACAGTTATGTTATCTTTAGCATAAGCAACAGTCTCCTTGGATATAAGAGATATCCTCTCACATTAATTAAATATTAGTGAGCAATCTAAAGATGCTCAGCCAGCTCTTCAGTGAACACATAGCTTGGGTAGGAGCTTGGTCACAGTTCTTGATGGCCCACCTCATCTTTATGGGGAAGAGTCTTCGGTTCTGTGTTGTAATATAATAATGAGACGTTCTATATGTTATGCTATTTCTAGGCTCGTTTCTTCACTTGAAATGCCTCCTTTTTCCACATGTCTGAATTATGTGCAACTTTCAAGACTCAGCTCAGTTGCCAGGTTTGTCTTTAAGCTTTCTCTAATCATTCCAGACCACAACAATCCCCCTTCGCTGAAATTTTATCCCTCTCAATGTCTAGTTGCTTTCTTTGGCATTGTATGGTTTCATCGGTTATATTTTCATGTGTGCATCATAGATTCAAAGGATTATTAATTGACTGAATTGATTGATTACTGTCTGGTCTAGGCCAGTAGCACTGAGAATGAATGAGAAGGAAGAGACAGATGATTGACTGGATATATGGTGGTTGAGGGA
>NW_006442490.1:1703584-1719705 GCF_000325575.1 Pteropus alecto | reverse complement strand
AGAGTGGATGCTATTATTATTTCAAGATTGGTAGCTCCACTGACAGAAATAGATCAAGTTCTCTGTTCTGAGCAAGATTATCTACTTTTTGTCTGCTAGTATAAATAATTACTTGATTAATCCTTATTGAGGGTAATTGAATTCATTTCAACTAGAACCTTATCTCTATCTTTTTGGTATTTTTTTTCAGTCTCCTTGTAGTGTTCTCCACACCATTCTTCCATATTTGGACTTATCCTTGTCAGATATTGAAGGGAATAGTATCCATACAAATCTGCCACCCTGTGCTCCCTTTCTCTGCATGTATTCTATTTGGGTAAATTGTATTCACAACCACACCTCTCCTTAATCAGATACTCTGCCCTGCAGCACTCTCAATGATCCCACTTCCTCTCTCCTTTCTCATATCCCTGTGTTAATTTCTGCCCTAAGCTAAAATTGGGAAGAGAAAGGCATCTTGACTCCACAAACACTGGAGTATTATATCTATCCAAGGCTTTCCCTTTACCAAGAGAAACATCCCCAAATGAAGTCTTCCTAATGGGGAATTTCAAGCTCTAGCAGAGTAATAGCCTAAAGAAGGGCAAAATTTTTCCTTAAGGGTATGACAATAAATATTTTAGGCTTTCCATGGCCTTTTCATAAGTTCTGAACCGGACTGCTGTAGTTAGATAATATGTAAATGAATCAGCGTGACTGTGTTCCAATAATATTTATTTAAAAAAACAAAGAGTGGGCCATATTTACCTTACAGATCATAGTTTGCTGAAATCTAGTCTATGGTGTCATTTTTTGGCATTCTCAGTGTTTCTCAAATCAGAATACAAAAACAGTGGTCATTTCTCTTCATCCATCTACCTATATCTATCTATCTATCTATCTATCTATCTATCTATCTATCTATCTATCTATCATCTATCTATTCATCTATCTATCTAATCTATATATCTTGTATTTCTGTGGTGGGAAATTTTGTAATGTGCAGAAAAGGCAAGGAAGTATGTGTTTCCATTGAGAATCTTGGTTGGTAATGTTACAGGTGCTGCCATTGCAGAGAGAATTGCAGAGGTGTCTTACAGAGGCATCAAGAGTTGATGACTCATAGAAGTAGAATTAAAGATGGGAAATTAGGCATGCGTATCAGATGAAAATATTCCATTCCTAAAATCTTGCTAATTTTATGCAGTAAGTTTTATGTTGCAAAAGTGGTTTAAAATAATGATAGTTCTTGCAATAATGAAAATGACTAGATAGCTGTTCAAAAGGTTTATTAAGTAGCATAAGGAACAATTTACTTAGAAAGTGGGGTTTTGTATTTTTTGTCCTTAATACTGTCCAATTGAAATTTTATTCCTAAGAATTACTTGTTTATGTTAAAATGATTTAGGATTATAACACAAAATATAATGTGATTTAACAAAACTGGCTTTTTTGCCCATGTTTTTCTTAAGGCACGCCAAGTTTGTGGACTTACACAACGCATGTGATGTTTAGTTTTATGTATCATCTGGGTGAGCTATAGTTCTAAGTTATTCAATCAAACAATAATCTAGGTGTTGCTGTGAAGGTATTTTGTAGACATGACTAACATCTACAGTTGACTTTAAGTAAAAGAGATTACCCTGATAATGTGGGTGGACCTCATCCAATCAGTTGAAGACCTTAAGAGCAAATTAGGTTTTCCAGAGAAGAAATTCCGCCTCAAGACTGCAGCAGTTTTGAGCTTGCCCATGTTCCCTGTGAATGTCAGACTCAAAACTGCAACACTGACTCCTACCTGAGTTTCCAGTTGGCTGGCCTGTCATACAGAATTCAGACTTGCCCCCTCCCCAACTTGCATGAACTTGAAATAAATTTCTCTATACATAAATAAATATATGCTTATATATTGTTGTGGCCTGTATAGAATAGACCAAACCAAGTATGCTCTCAAAGGCTGTTTATTAGCCAGCGGCTGTCCTGTACAAAGGAGCAGCCCCAAAATGATATTCACTACCTGTCAACCCACTGGTCAGGTGTGCAAGCGGGGAGTACAGAAGCAGAAAGCTTGTTGTTAGAATGTTATGTTCCTATGGGTGATTGCCTATGTTCTCATGGGCAATAGCCAGTATTCTCATGGGCGATGGCCAAACAGTAATTTTCAGCTTATATACAATTGATTATTTTTCATGCCATGCAAGCAAGCAGGGTTACACAGGCTAAAATTGGCAGTTAGCGTATGAGCTCATTGTTACAAGTTTCATGATTAACAGAATGTAGTTAGGGGTTCCAGAAACTAGGCCTAAGGTATAGACTTCCTTTGTCCAGTTTCAGGTTTTAATTATCTTTTAACCCTTTCACATTTCAGCAGGCTATCACAATATAATATGTATATTCATATGTGTTGGTGATTCCTAGCACCATGAAGCCCAGGGCCTGGTGCTGGGTGAGTCTCCTTGTACCACTTATACATCACCATGGAGTCGAAGTGGCAATCAGGGCCACATGAAGATCATGGTCCCATTGCTGCTTGCCAGCCATTGAAACTTTTAGTGGAGGAAATAGGTCATTCTGCTAGGCTATAGAAACATTCTTTGGTAAGCTTTCTTTTTTGAAATATTTTTACCAGGTAAGGTCAACATGGGGAGCAGAAGTATAATCAGGTTGAAAGAGGATGGATGTGGACACTAAAGAGTGATATTCTACTCCAAGGCCCTGTTATTGACATGTGTGAACTTGTTTGCACTGTAATCACTCCCTAAAACTACGTAGTGGTCTTTATTGTTATCCACGTAGCAGATGAAGCATGAAAATAAGAGAAACTTCCTTGATATTTTAGTTATCTTTTGTCAGAGGTTGTACCAGCAGCTGGAGTATTATAGTTCTCCATCTAGCATTTTTTGCACTGCTTTACACCAAAAAGCAACACTAAGTAAAGTTAAAAAAAAAAAAGAATCTCACATTAAAATCTTTGGATTTAATTGGAATATATGTGAGCTAAAATACCTCACATGCTCAGCCTCTGTATCAGTGTGTGTCCAATCAGGAGACAGAAACTATAGTTATTTAAACAAGAGAAGTTTAATATAAAGATAATAACCTATAATAAGAGTAACTACAGGATACAAGAAAAAAAAATCTGTATTGTATTCTAGTACTGAGGGAAAGTATCTAAGAAAGAATAAATTTGTAAAGGGGCCCTGATCTCCAGGGCTAGGGTTCAGATCTTGTTAAAGATGTAGTTGCAGCTACTGGATAGCAGAGAAGTTTGCTCGTTAGCCTGAGCCAGACAGACATGGTCTATAGTCACTAGGCAAGTGGTAAGCAACCATTCAGAGTGCAGGTAGAGTGCAGTCAGGATGTAAACAAGCCTCAGCCAGTGCATGGGCATGCAATGGGAGTGGGGTCCCAGTGGTAACCCTCCAGGGCAAAAGTAGGGCTATAATCAACTGCCAGGTACACAGTCATGTAGAGGCACTGAAGGTGATGGTGTGGCAAGAGGCCTGTCATGTGTAAATTGATGTCAGGAGGACTGGGCATTAGAAGGGCCTGTGAAATACAAACCTGGGAAGGGCACACGATCAAAGGGAGTCAGGGCACAGCCCTAGAGTTCATGATGTCCAGGTTGGGATAGCAGCAGAAAAGTCATTGCCAGGCCAGGCTGGAGCTATGAAGCCATCAGGGACCACACATTGTGGTTCTGTGGCTGAGTTAGTGCACCACCAGGTACTCTCACTATCACAGCTCACATTGCTAATCCACATCAACAACTGGAAACAGCAAGAAAGTCGCTTCCTTCTACTTGCAAGTTATCTTTTCCATCTTCTACTTAGAAGGCTCAACATGTGCTTACTGTAAATGAGAAATGCCTAAAGGAATTCTGTTCATTATTGCAGAGTATGATTGAAGGGTAAATTTGGAACTGAGAGGCACGATCCATCCCTTTTTTTACTCTGCTTTCATATGCATCCCTCTACATACGTTTGAACTCTTATAGCGGCAATACAATTCCGTATTTCTACCCAGTAGATACATTAATCCTTTTATATGTTTTCACCATTCTCCCCAAATGAGATGATTCAGAGTCCCAAGTCATTGTATCCATCATAGTGGGCTCTATTAATTATTCCTCAAATTCAGATAGGCACCCACTGAATATTCTGTTACCTAAAGACTAAATCATAGAGGGAAGCTGTGGAGGGGAAAATGGCAAATGGGAAGATTGGAAAGGAGAAGCCTGAGAAGACACAACAAGCTGGAGTTGCTGGAGGACCTAAAGAAGAAACAGAAAAACCTGTGAAAACTAAGACTGTTTCTTCTAGTAATGGAGGGGAACTTTCTTCGCAGCTCTGAAAAGCGATCAACTGAAAAAGAAGCTGCAGACTTTTCAACAAAGCCTACAAAGATTTTCAAGTCTGGATTTGCCATAGGTAGTCAGATGATGAAGAAAGCCTCAGCCACAGCCATCAAAAATGGATAAAATAAGACTAAAGAAACTGTTCCAACTTTTGCTCTCAAAATTCTTTGGTTAGCAGCAGCTTTTAATGACAATGAAGATAACAAACCAGAGAAAGTGCCTCCAGAAGCAAAGATGAGAATGAAGAAGATTGGAAAGGATACAGAAACATCAACAAGACCAAAATCCTTCAAAAAAAGAAAGCATGAGTTTTCTGATAAACCAGAAGCTATGGAAGTGGAATATAAAAATCTCATCTTGGAAAAAGCCATGACCAAGACAATTAAATGTCTTTTTAAATTGAGGTGTGGGCAATGAGATACCATCTCACACCTGTTAGAACAGCTATAATCCACAGGACAAGTAATAACAAATGCTGGAGAGGATGCAGAGAAAAAGGAACCCTCATACACTGCTGGTGGGACTGCAAATTGGTATAGCCATTAGGGAAAACAGTATGGAGGTTCCTCAAAAAACTAAGAATCCATCTACCATATGATCCAGAAATCCCTCTACTGGGTATTTACCCCAAAGACTTGAAAACCCATATTTGAAAAGATATTTGTATCCTATGATCAATGATTGGCTAAAGAAGCAGTGGTACATATATACAATGGAATATTACTCAGCCATGAGAAGAGATGAAATATTGCCATTTCCGACAACATGGATGGACCTCGAGATAATCATGCTAAGCGAAATAAGCCAGACAGAAAAAGTTGAAAATCACATGATATCACTTACGTGTGGGATATAAACCTAAAAGCAACAAATAAACAGGACAAACAAACAGAGACTCATAGACATGGACTATAGACTAGTGGTTACCAGAGGGGAAGGGAGAGGGAAGACAGGGAGGTAGACAGGATATAGGGGGTCAAATATGTGGTGACAGAAAGAAATCTAACTATGGGAGGTGAACACAGTGTAAACATATATGCCTACTGTTAAAGTGTACAGCTGAAACTTACTGGATTTCGTTAACCAATGTCACCATAAAAAGTAAATAAATGAATTAAAAAAATAATAATAATAATAAATTGAGGTGTGGATGGGTGTAAAGTTAAAAGGAACAGTTTTTTGTTTTTGTTTTTGTTTTTTTTAAGAATGATGTAAGACTTTCTTTGGAGCCACTTTTTTTTAAGATCTAGTGGTACAGTAATAAATGAGAGTTTGAAATTGGGGTAATTTATGTTTTATATACAGATTTCAGGGCATTTGCTAACTTTGTAGTTTCATGTGATCAGTTTCTATAGGTTGCAAATAATTAAAAATATCAGAAATTGTACCTTTTTAGGAATTGCATATATTTTTAGACACAACTATTAGCACTTTAAGAGGGAAATAAAAAGTTATTGTCTGTTTAAACTGCAAGCAGTTACTCTCTAACTTAACTCCCTATTAACCTAAACTTCTGGCTCCCATGAACAGCCTTACAGAGAAGGGAGTATTATACTGGGAGGAAAATGTTACTGGACTATTGACTGAAAGTAAATTAGATAAAATTAGAATATTGCTTTTTTTCCTAATGGGCATTTGTTTTGTTTCAAGTCATAAACTAGATATTGCGCTGTTCCTATAAGCATTTTTCCCGGATCTTGAAGCAAGTCATAAGGAAGCTGTTTGTTTTAAAATACAAACCACCACCAAAATTTTTAAATGTACACAATACTAAATATTTGGCTGTTTTTACTTTTTTAAAGTAACAAATACCAAAAAAAGCAACATTGTATGAAGATGGAAAATGAGAAAGATATACTTTCTGTAACTTTGTCAAAACATTTAAGTTACTAACTTGTGAAATCTAATTTGATTTTAACTAACTACAATAATTCTTATTTAGTACAATAATATGGTTTAAGTGTATACATATTAACCAATGGCCTCTCAAAAGCACATTTTAGGTACTGAAAATAGAAGGAAATAAGAGTTCATCTTTAAACATTCTATGGAATCTTTGTCCACACCTACTTTGTTAGAGCTTTGTGTTATAGAGTTGGTTTTTTTCTGTAATTTTGTATTGTATATGAATTCTTTTTTAATATGACAATTAAATACATCTTTAAAAGAACAGACATAGATAAAAGAAAAATGCAGTATATTGATTTTCTTCAAAACTCCTACAATGTTATATTTGCAAGCAACTTCAGACCGTCCTAATGGTGTTAACTACTTGCTCAGCTCTTGTAATAGGTAATAACTTCAGAGAAGCAGCTTGTATGTATTCTTACGTTTGTTCACTTATATTTAAGTTTATAGTAAGCCCCAAGTAAAACAATGGAAATGTTTATAGAACTAATAGTTCTTACTTACATGATTTAGTTATATCGAGATACATAAATTTGACTTGCTTTAATGGAGGCAAACTTTTCATTTTTGTCCATTTTACTGTTTATGTTAAAATAACATCACTCTCCTACATATTCTTTTCTTGACTCAAATGAAATATTAACCTAAAGTCAAGATGAGAAAAACAACTGAGATAAATGTCTTTACTAAAATACCAGTAAATTTGTCAAACTCAAAAACAAAGACTAAATTGTAAAGTTAACCTCCAACGACCTAGGCATAAAATTAAAAAAAAAAAAATAGGAAAGATGGAGAAAAAGAGAATGGTGAGTATGTACCAATAGACACATACATATAATAAACAGAAAATATGCAAAGCTACTGTAGCTCTTGTTTCTATAATTGGTCTCAAGGTGTAGTTCTTTAATTACCAATTACAATTTCTCGCACCCTTGGATAAAACCTCAGATGTTCTGGGTTTTTTACTTGGTGGAGTAAAAACTATTCCCCAAAGGTCTGAGTCCTGAATCATTTTGCTTTATTTTTGTTATTATTGTGATAGTTTTCCATTAACTTTTACTATTGTGTGATAGACAGAATAAGGGGCCCACAAAGACACCCACATCCTAGACCTTGGAACATGTGAATATATTGGTACAAGACAAATGGGAATTAAGTTGCTAATCAGCGGATCTTAAAATAGGGAGATTATCCTGGATTATCTGGGTGAACCAACTCTCACTATGGTTCTTAAAAGCAGACGAGAAAGGAATAAGAGGGAGAATCCGATATAGCAGCATGAGGACTCAACCTGACATTACCGGCTTTGAAAATGGGAGAATGAAACCATGAGCCAAGGAATGAGGGCAGCCTCTAGAAGATGGGAAAGATGAGGAAACAGATTGTCTCCTTAGAGCATCCGGAAAGATTTTAGCCCTGCCAACATCTCGATTTTAGCCTAGTGACATCCATCTAGATTCCTGATCTCTAGAACTGTAAAATAATGAACTTGTTATTTTAAGTCATTAAGTTTGTGATAATTTGTTATAGACGGAATAAAAAACTAATACACAGAGTACCAAAGAAAGTTTTTATAGTCATGGATTACCTAGAAACCTGATCCATAAATTAGAGAACGAATTAAAATCCATAATAAATAACAGCCACTGAGTCACTGAAGGATTATTTTAATCTTTTATTTGAAATAATACAACAGGTAGATAATATATAACTACTCATTGTGCATTCAGAATTTCTTCTCACAAGGCAATGATGGGTTCCACCCAATCTGTCCAGGATACATCCTTCCTATCATGGATACTTCAATTGTCTTCTTCACCTTTTGATTTGCCCTATATTTAGAAGTGCTACATACTGAAGTGCAACATATTCAAGATGTATAATACTCTATACTCCACACCGAAAAAATTTGAAATCTCTTGAAACTATTGGCATCTTCATTCTCCTTTCAAAACAAAATAATTTCTCCCTCACTCTAACAAACTCCTGCTTTGATGCCTATGCAACTGGGCTTAAATTTAACTATTCTAGAGGAGTCAAAAGCCCAAGATTGGGAAAGCAAACTGTCACTCTTCTCCTCTAAATATAACTCCAGCCTTATCCTTCAACCACTCCAGCTACTGAAGTACTAAGCAGGCTGAATAAATCTCTCATTATTGAGTTTGCAACACCTTCTTCCATGAGAATGATTAATTCCATCTAAGAAACTCTCCCACAGCTATCTCAGCAATCTTCAGGTCCCATTCAGACCTTCTAGATACAACATATTCTGAAGATAATTCTCAAATTTCGGAATCTGTTTTTTTCCCTTAGAGGGCATTTTCTAATTTCCCCACACCACTAAATTCCAGTTAACCTCTTTAAAGGCCTTTGGGATTAAGAGCATCAACAAGCTCTTGGATTAATACAGCCATACTAAGACCAAACCCTGTACACAAAGGAGGATACCCATGTTGGTAAAGGTAGGACCAAAAATTCAATCCCTCGGGGTGATGTGAGATAGCCTTTAGTACAAGTAATTTGTTAATAACAAAGGTACCAGGCATTTCAGAGTCACTGCCTCAAAGGCAGGAAAAGGCTAGGTTACAGAAATGGTATGTATTTAATTTCAGAAATACTAAATTCCAGAATCACAGGGAGCTCTAAGAGAATATGACCATCCCAGGATCCATGAGGCTTTTACCCAGAAGCAGATCATATTTAGGTGCAATTTTTTTGACATTGTATCTAATCGATAACAAGTAAGACTTTCAAATCCTACAGGTCTACTTTAAAGCATGTATTGCTTACTCACTGAAGGAATAAGGCTACCATGCTACAAGTACAGAGAAGCAAAATAAATATGGAATTAGTCTTATAGTGTTGAATGTAGAGAGCTGTTTAAAGCTTCAATTAAAGTTCTGGTAATCAATGTTCTTTTGAGGCAATGCAAGTGCCCCTCTAAGAAGCCCAAAATTGTTCAGTGGACTAAGATCTCCAAGAAGAGCATGTTAACAAACAGGAACAGTGTGTCAATTTCTTGAGGGCAAATAAACTTCTCCATCCTCAAGGTTTAAGCTTGATTATATGTAGTTATTTTAGCATAGAAGAAAAGAAGGACTTTAGTAAATAATTTGGGGACTTGACCTGGTGTTTAGCTTCCTCTACATATGCCCAAAAGGATTTATAAGTTTCTCTTCATTTACTATTTATTGCCAGGATCCCAGCAACAATTTTTTTTTTATTGCCAGGACCTTGACAAATGTTTTTTTTGTTTGTTTGTTTGCCAGGACTCCAATAATCATTTTTCCATCAACTTGCTGAGTATGATCAGAAAAGTGATTTTTTATGTGTGTGCGTTTTGATATTGACAAGTTTACAAAGGAAAAGCATAATGAATACAAGAAACAAAAAATATAAGTGAACCCCTTTACAAAATATAAGCAATTCAAATGTACAAGAGCAAGGTACACCAAGATATTCTACATGCTATAGCAGAGAAACTATTGGCATCTTCATCTCCTACCTTCTCAAACATCAGAATCTCCATGAATTTGCTTCCCACCCCCCAGAGTTTCTGAATAAGTAGGTCTATCATGGAATCCAAGGATTTGCATTTTTAATAAGTTCCTTCATGCTCCTGATGTTCCTGGTTCAAGGACAACACTTAGAATCTACTGAATTAGAATATGGAAAGCACAATTCTAGTCTAGTAGGAGAGAGGAATGTTTATCAGAGAGAATTGTAGGATTGAGGTGTCTGTATCAGGGTTAGAATGAAGATTTCCCCATAAGTGTTTCTGCTTGAACTTTGACCTGGGTGTTAATTGCCTCTTCATCTTTGGCTGGAGTTCAAAGTTTTCCATCCGTAGAGGAAGTAGTAGCTAGTGAGGCAGTCAAACAGATTTGTGCAACCAGGAGTCTGTTCCTCTTATTTCTTTCGAGAGTTCTCCCCTGCCTTTGTGCTATGAAGCTTGGATTTCTCTTGCCTTTCCAACAGCTCTTCAAAGATTTCATTGTGCATATAAAAGAATATGTACCCGGTGGAAAGCCTAGCCTCTTGCATTGGAGCCTCTTGGATACTTGACACCTGCAGATCATTGTAAGTGAACCAGATTTGCCTCTCAAAGTCATAGGCATCACTGATATAATGGCCTGAATTTGGGGAATTGCCAAGATGGCTGATAACACCAATCAGCCGATAGGCATAATGATCTCCCATCTTGGAATTTCTTTTTGGTTTCTTGGCTACAGGTTCTGTCTTCTCCTTATCTAAAAAGTCATTGTTTCCAAGTTTTTTATTAGAACCCCGTCTACCTAGGGAATTCACATTGGCCTCCTGGTAACTTAATTCTGTAGGTCTTCTGAGATTCTCTGTGTACCGCTGGACATCTGGCTTCAGAAAGCTTTGAAGCAATGCCTGCCGAAGGGCTTGTTCATAGATTCTCATCCTTTCATGTTCAGTTACTTTGGGGGACTCTTCTGAAATTCTGTTTTTTTTATCTTCATGAAAATCTTTAGTAGTCTTAATATCTACAAATATGTTGGTTTTCCCAGATTTCTTTAGTTTTTGATTCCCAGATACTTCTTGAAAATGAACTTCTGCAGGACATGTACCTGGGCTATGAGTGAGTTTACCGGCATCTTCACGGATTACAGAAAGGTTGGTGTCTTCCTGATCCCTCATTAAGCCAGTTGCTGATATCTCTTTTTTAATGGTTGTGTCATATCCTGAGTTTACAAATTTGTATGCTGGTATATTCAGTTTAGAATATTTTCTCAGGCCCTTTTGCTTTTGTTCTCCGCTTGACCCCAACATTTGGCATTTTTGTAGTCCAGACTCTTTGCCTGATCCAATGTGTGAAACGAGGGAATCCTTGGATTCTGAGTCCAACTTTTTTGAAGGTGTCAGTGAACTGAGGATTTCAGAATATATCTTTTGAAAGACCTTTAAGAATTGGAAATTCATAATATGTGCATTCTTGCTCAAGGGAACAGGTGGTTTGGTACTTTCATTGCAATGAGAAGATAACTTTAAATATTTAGAAACAATGACTTCTTGGACATCCTTCTTTAACGACCAAAACTCATTAAAGTAATAGCGTTTCAAGTGAACAATAAGGACCCTGGGTAGTCTACTGAATTTGTGCACTGCAACAGAACTCTCGTGGTTACATTTCCCACATTTATACTCAAGCTCTTCTGCTCCAAAGAAAAGATCAACAGTAGATTGAATAGACAAAGGAAGTGTTTTCTTTCCTTGGGGAAAGTTAGTGGAGAGATAATTACTCACTTCCGACTTGAGAACAACCTCACCACAGGCTTTGCAAATAATAGAGTGCAGCAACTCTAACTCAAAATTAGCGATGACAGGACAAGTGAGCATTTTGGTGGCAGCATTGCCAGCAAAAACCTGTTGGGGTGAATTATCTTTCTCAGATTCAATTTTAGTCTTCCAAATTATGTTTAAATTTTTCATGTTCTCTTTCATCTGATCTAAACAATGACCTAAAAATTCATGAGCATCATTCTGTATGTTGCTAGAGAATATCTCTGCAGCTGTTGAAATGGTTTGTTTAATACTCACAAGTAACTTCTCCTTAATTTTTATGTTGTAAATATCTTTCAAAATAAGCAGCTGTGCCAGGCACATGTTAAGATCATCAAGGGGAATTTTACCCCATGGGAAATCCTGATAGAGTAAATCATATGCAAATGATGGAATCGAAAATAGGGACTGTAAAACTGCATTCATATAACAGGTATTTCCCAAATTGGGGAGGCCTTGCCATAGTTTCTCTGGGTAAGATTCAAAGGACATCTTCAATGTGTCCCACTCTAGGTCATCCTCACTATACATTGTTTTCAACAAAAGTGCCAAATATATTTTCTGAGTGAGAGTTTGGAGAAGAGTAGTACCATCTAGGTTAGGGTTTCCAATAGAATTGGTCTCGAGTAAAGGTCCAAATTCTAATTTCATACTCTCTTTTAATTCCTTTATCCTTAATTCTTCCCTCTCGCTATATCTTACATACCTCAAAGGATTAGACGTCTTTTTTCTTACAGATTCATTCTTTTTCTGGAATTTCTCTTTCATCTCTGAATCTGATGATAGTATCTCTTTTCTCTTCCTCCATTCATTTTGTAATAAATCTTTGCAGGTAAGTGTTGATGATTTTGATGTATGCAAGGGCATCCTCTGAAGGTCAGGTGTTCCACTTCCTTCTCCTATCTCAAAAGGTCTGCTACTTGACTTTTTATGCACTTTGTGAAATGTTTTGTTGACTTCCTTCTGTGTTGTTATGCTGGCAAAGGCATCCCCATCCCTGTCAGATCTCGTGAGTGGTTGAAGATTATTTTGATGAACTCTGTCCAGGAACATCTTCAACTTTACAGCATCTCTTGAGGATAACTTTTTAATAAACAAGAAGCTATTATTTTGGAAAGTTAAATGCAGATGATTTTGTTTTTCTCCATAGGATCTAAAGACCACAGTCTTAATATTGTTACTTAGCTGAAAAGTTATAAATTCTCCAGTGCGGTAGTAGGCTACCAATCTAACTTCCTTCTTTCTTTCCACTGTTTCAATTAATACTTCTTTTGACAAAGACAGCCCAGTCTCCTTGTTCCATATTTGGATAAAACCATGTATCATTCGATCAGCCATGTTTCTTTACAAGTAAAATACACATATCCTGAATTATTGACAATCTCGAAGTTCAGAATTGTTTTTCAAGTTCGCTTCTGGAGACAACACCAAAGAAATGGTTCTTTAGTTCTCTATATAGAATGATCCTGTTTCTAGTGTTGGTTTTATACTAGAGCCTCTTCAGGTTCTGAATATTCAGCTCTTTAGTGATAAGCCAACATCCTTCAAGAACTGTCCATGTTTGCATGAGGACAGAGTCTTGATTCCGAAGGCAAAGTTGCTGCTGAAAGAAATCAAGAAAAAATTACTTAAGCTATCAGAGAAATGCTTGGATAGAACTCAAACTCTACTCCCATATACTAAATCTCCTTTCCACTGTAATACTGGATTAATTCTGTATGAATTTCCCCACTTCAACTGAAATTATTACATACTTGGAAGACTTTCAATACACAGGTGAAGAGCATAATGAATAGTGCTTCAAGTGCATGCATATAATATGCTAATCTTCTGGTCATAGACTAACCCCCAAGGGCAACCACAATAAAGGAATTAAAAAATGGGAGGCACTATGTGGCCCTAAACTCAAAAGCAGATGGATAGCTCATGGTGTGCAGAAATCTAAAGGATTTTATACACAGGCCACAAAAAGTTAATCTACCTCCTTCCAAACCCACTAATGTTCATTTCTTTCATGTGGATCTGAGGGAAGTCCACATGTTCTACCCTATGTGGGGACCTAAACTATCACTACTTAAAGCAGGTATCAAAGAATTGGCTATCTCTAGCTCCCACAAGCCAAGATGACCTCGTATGTTCTAAGCAATCACAATTTTCATAATAAGTGCAGTGTAGTTAATAATTTAAAGCCATGCTGAGCAAGACCATAAATAAACTCATCATAATTTTGAAAAATATGTTAAAATGATCACTGAGGTTCAGTTCAAGATTGTGTTTACTATGTTTTACTACTGAGTAAGTAAACATATAGTATAAAAATGTACAAAAATAGGGTATGATGAGTGGAGAGTTTCCTGTTGGCTCCACTGTTAGCTTCACTGTTCCTATAGAGGCATGCTTAAAAGTCCAAGGTCACTATAATCCATGCAGAGTAAATAATTCTTCAGTTTAAAAAATTTTTAAAAACAAGGGCATGTATCCTTTTGGCTATTATAACGGGCAAAACAAGTCAGCATTCAAGGGTTTATTATTAACATAAATAAATTTTATTTTAAAAAAATTTTATACTTAAATATTTCAATTATAGTTGACATAAAATATTATACTAGTTTCAGGTGTATGACACAGTGATTAGAAATTTATATAACTTACGATGTGGTCACCCCAATAAATCCAGTACCCACCTGACACACTACATAGTTATCGCAATACTACTGACTGTATTCTCCATGCTATACTCTATATCCCCATGACTATTTTGTAACTACCAATTTGTACTTGTAATCCCCTTCCTCCTTCACTCATCCCCAACCCACCACCCGGCAACCATCAAAATGCTCTCTGTATCTATGAGCTTGTTTCTGTTGTTTGTTTATTCTGTTCTCTAGATTCCACGTATAAATGAAATCCTGTGGCATTTGTCTTTCTCTACTTGACTTACTCCACTCAGCATAATACCCTCTAGGTCCATCACATTGCTGCAGATGACAAAATTTCATTCCTTTTTTTATGGCCAAGTAATGTTCCATTGTATATATGTACCACCTCTTCTTTATCCATTCATCCACTGATAAACACCCAGGTTGCCTCCAAATCTTGGCTATAGTAAATAATGCTGAAATGAATATGTGGATCCACATGCCCCTTTGAAGTAGTGTTTTGGGTTTCTTTGGATAAATACCCAGAAATGGGAAAATTGGGTCCATCTCTATATTTTCTTATAGTCTTTTTATTAAAAGTCTACATTGTCTGATATAAGTACTGCTACCTCAGATTTCATTTTTGTTTCCATTTTCATGAAACAATGTTTTCCGCCCCTTTAATTCAGCATGTATGCATCTTTCAATGTGAAGTGAGCCACTTGTAGGCAGCATATGTAAGGGTCTTGTTCTCTTATCCATTCAGCCACCCTGTCTCTTTTTAAAAATTTTTATTATTAGTCTCAAGTATACAGTACATTCTCTTTTTAAAAAAATTTATTATTAGTCTCAAGTATACAGTGCATTGGTTAGACATTTATATAGTTTATAAAACAATCCCCATAATTACTCTTTCTTTCCTCTGGCTCTCCACCTAGCCATTACATTACTGCTAACTGCATCCCCTATTTTATGCTCCCCATCTCTGTGACGATCTATCAACTACTAATTTGTACCTCTTTAACCCTTCACTTCTTTCTCCCAACCATCCAACCTCCCTCCTGTCTGGCCATCACCAGACTGTCTTCCATATTTGGGAGTCTGTTTTTAATTAGTTCGTTCTTTTCATTCCTTAGATTCTGTGTATAAGTGAAATCATATGATATTTATCTTTCTCTGTCTGACATATTTCACTCCACATAATAACCTCAAGGTCCGTCCATGTTGTTGCAAATGGTATAATTTCATTGTTTTAATGGCTGGGCAATATTCCATTGTATATATGAACCATAACTTCTTTATCCAATCATTCTTGATGGGCATTTAGGTTACTTCCATATCTTGGCTATTGTAAATTATGCTGCCATGAACATAGGGGTGTATATTCACAAATTAGTGTTTTGGTTTTCTTTGGATAAATACCCAGAAGTGCAATTCCTGGATCAAAAGGAATATCCATTTTTCATTTTTTTGAGAAACCTCCAGACTGTTTGCCATAGTGACTGTACTGATTTGCAATCCAATCAACAGTGTATAAGAGTTTCCTTTTCTCTACATCTTCACTATCTTCTTTAATTTATTGATTATAGCCATTCTGACAGGTGTGAGGTGATATCTCATTGTGGTTTTAATATTCATTTCTCTGATGATAAGTGACCTTGAGCATCTTTTCTTATGTCTATTGGCCATCAGTCCAATTCTTTATTTAATGCCAACTCCCAGACCTGAACACGCCTAAACACAAGTATAAAGTAATAGAAGATAAACCCTACATGAAAGGCATTAGAAATTACAAATTTAGGATATTCCTTTTACACAGCATTTTACCTCCCAAATATCTAGTGGCTATTCAAGTTTCATCTCTTCTGTATTTCTAAAAGCTGAAACATATTTAGCTTACCTGGATTTTAGTTCCATCAGTTATGTCTGCC
>NW_006442490.1:1700314-1703188 GCF_000325575.1 Pteropus alecto | reverse complement strand
ATTCCATATAAATTTTAGGATTATTTGTTCTAGCTCTCTGAAAAATGCCAATGGCATTTTGATAAGGATTGCATTGAATCTATAGATTGCTTTGGGTAGTATGGGCATTTTAATGATGTTGATTCTTCCTACCCATGGCATAGTATGTGCTTCCATTTATTTGTATCTTCTTCAATTTCTTTTTTCAATGACTTATAATTTTCTGAGAACAGGTTTTTTTACTTCCTTGGTTAATTTTATTCCCAGGTATTTTGTAGTTTTCTATGCAATTGTAAATGGGATTGTTCCCTTAATTTCTCTTTCTGACTTCTGAATATTAACTCTGTATCCTGCTACTTTACTGAATTCATTGATCAGTTCTAACAGTTTTTTGGTGGAATCTTTAGGGTTCTCTATATATAACATCATGTCATTGGCAAGTAATGAGAGATTAACTTCTTCCTTTCCAATTCAGATGCATTTATTTTTTTTTTCTTGTCTGATTGCTGTGGCCAAAACTTTCAAAACAATGTTGAAGAGAAGTGGTGAAAGTGAGCATCTTCGTCTTGTTCCTGATCTCATGGAAAATGCTTTTAGCAAAAGTTTCCTCATTGAGTATGTTTGTTAGCTGTCTGTTTGTAATACATCGTCTTTATTATGTTGAGGTATGTTCCCTCTATTCCCACTTTGCTGAGAGTTTTTATCATAAATAGATGCTGGATTTTGTCAAACACTTTTTCTGCATCTATTGATATGATCATATGGTTTTTATCCTCGATTAGTTGATGTGGTATATCACATTAATTGATTTGCAGAATTGTATCAATCTTGCATCCCAAGAATAAATCCAACTTGATCATGGTGTATGATATTTTTAATGTATTGCTGAATTCGGATTGCTAACATTTTATTGAAGATTTTTGCATCAATGTTCATAAGAGATATCGGCCTATAGTTTTCTTTTTTTTTGTAATGTCTTTGTCTGGTTTTGGAATCAAGGTAATGGTGACCTCATAAAAAGAGTTAGGGAGCTTTTCCCCTTCTTGAATTTTTGGAATAGTTTGGGAAGAATAGGTGATCATTCTTCTTTGAATGTTTGGTAACATTTGTCTATGAAGCCACCTGGTCCAGGGCTTTTGTTTTTTGGGAGTTTTTTGATCATTGATTTGATTTCATTGGTGGTAATTAGCTGGTTCAGATTTTCTGATTCTTCTTGACTCAGTCTTTGGAGATTGTATATTTCTAGGAATGTGTCCATTTCTTCCAGATTGTCCAATTTCTTGGTTATATAATTGCCCATAGTATTTTTTATGATCCTTTGTATTTCTGTGGAATCCGTAGTTATTTCTTTTTCATTTCTGATTTTTACTGAGTCCTCTCTCTTTTTTCCTTGATGAATCTGACTAAGGGTCTATCAATTTTGTTTATCTTTTCAAAGAACCAGTTCTGGGTTTCATTAATCTTTTGTATTGTTTTTATAGACTCTATTCCATTTACTTCTGCTCTGCTCATTATTATTTCCTTCCTTCTATTCACTTTAGGATTTGTTTGCTGTTTTTTTTCTAGTTCTTTTAAGTGTAAGGTTAGATTGTTTATTTGAGCTTTTTCTTGTTTCTTGATGTAGGCCTGTATTGCTATGAATTTCTCTCTTAAGATTGCTTTTACTGTGTCCCATAGATTTTGAGTCATTGTGTTTTTATTTTCATTTGTCTCTAGGTATCTTTTGATTTCTTCCTTGAACTTATTGATTGTTTAGTAGCATGTTATTTAGTGTCCATGTGTTTGTGTATTTTCCATATTTTTTCTTGTAGTTGAATTCCAGTTTTATACCATTGTGATCAGAGAAGACGGGTGATACGATTTCAATTTTCTTAAATTTATTAAGACTTGTTTCGTGTCGTAACATGTGATCTATCCTGGAAAATGTTCCATGTATACTTGAGAGGAATGAATATTTTGCTGCTTTGGGATGAAAGGCTCTGAAAATATCTATTAAATCCACCTGGTCTAGTTTGTCTTTTAGGCTCATTTTTTCCTTGTTGATTCTTTGCCTTGAAGATCTGTCCATTGGTGTCAATGGAGTGCTGAAGTCTCCTACTATGACTGTATTACTGTTGATCTCTTCTTTTATGTTAGTCAATAATTGCTTTATGTATGTAGGTGCTCCTGTGTTGAGTGCGTATATGTTTTCTAGGGTTATGTTCTCTTTATTTATCAGTCCCTTTATCATTATGTAATGCCCTTCTTTGTCTCTTATTACAACCTTTGTTTTTTTTTTCCCAGCTAGCAATAGTCATCTTTAATTATTTATTTATTTTAACCTTTTTTTAAAAATTAAGTTTATTGGGGTATCATTGGTTCATACAATTATGTAATTTTCAGGTGTACATTATAATTTAATAACTGTATATTCTATTGTGTGTTTACAATCCAAAGTCCAGTTTCCTTCACTACCATACATTTGATCCATTATTCACTTCACCTCCCCCCCTTATATTTGACCCTCTTTATTCCGTCTAACTCCCCCTCCTCCCCCACTATAGTTCCTGTCCCTGAGTCTCTGCTTGTCCTATTCATTTGCTTTTAGGTTTATATTGCACATATGTGATATCAAGTGATTTTCACCTTTTTCTGTTTGGCTTATTTCGCTTAGCGTGATTATCTCGAGATCCATCCATGTCGTTGCAAATGGCAGTATTTAATCTCTTCATATGGCTGAGTAAGGTTCCATTGAATATATATGTACCACAGCTTCTTTAGTCAATCATCTACAGTAGGACATTTCAGTTGCTTCCATGTGCTGGCCACTGCGAATAATGCTGCTATGAACATCGGTGGGCAAACATCTTTTCGGATATGAGTTTTCAACTCTTTGGGATAAATACCCAGTAGAGG
>NW_006442490.1:1698550-1700080 GCF_000325575.1 Pteropus alecto | reverse complement strand
GATAGTTTCTTTTGCTGAGCAGAAGCTTTTTAGTTTGATGTAGTCCCATTCATTTATTTTTTATAGCCTTTGTTTTAAAGTCTATTTTATCTGAAATAAGTAATGCTACCCTGGCTTTTTTTTTTTTTCTGTTTGAGTGAAATATCTTTTTCCATCCCTTTACTTTCAGTCTGTGAGTGTCATTTGCTCTGAAGTGGGCCTCTTATAGACGGCAAATGCATGCATCTTGTTTTCTCATCCATTTGTTTACCCTATGTCTTTTGATTGGAGCATTTAATTCATTTATATTTAAAGTGATTACTGATAGGTACATAGTTACTGCCATTTTATTAGTTATTTGTCCCCCCCCTTTTTTTTTTTTACAGAAGTCGCTTTAACACTTCTTGTAATACTGTTTTGTTGGTAGTGAATTCCTTAAGCTTTTCCCTCTCTGCGAAGCTCTTTATCTCACCTTACATTTTTATTGAAGGCTTGCGTGGTTGTAGATTCTTGTTGGTTTTTTTTTTTTATAACTTTGAATATTTCTTGCCAGTCCCTTCTCGATTGCAAAGTTTCTATTGAATATTCAGCAGACATTCTCATGGGGGTATTCTCTTAAGTAACTTCCTGCCTTTCTCTTGTTGCTTTAAGGATTTTCTCTTTGTCTTTGGCCTTTTGCATTTTAATTATGATGTGTCTTGGTGTGGGTCTGTTTGAATTCCTATTATTTGGAACTCTTTGTGCTTCTTGGACTTGTATGTCTAATTCCTTTGCCAGTTAGGGAAGTTTTCTGTCATTATTTCTTCCAGTAGTTTCTCAATCCCTTGTTCTCTCTTTTTTCTTTTGGGTACTCTTATGATCAGATATTCCATGTCAGTTTGTCGTAGAGGTCTTTTAAACTATCCTCATTTTTTAAAAATTCTTTTGTTGTTGTTCTGATTGGATGCATTCTGCTACTTTGTCTTCCAGTTTGCTGATTTGATCTTCCGCTTCATGTAATCTATTGTTGAATCCTTCTAGTGTGTTCTTCATTTCAGTTATTGTATTCTTCATTTCTGTCTGGTTCTTTTTTATGGTTTCTATGTCCTTTTTTTTGCTTACTGTCTCTCTGATGAGGTTCTCATTGTGGTCATCTATTCTCCCCCTAAGTTCGCAGAGCATCTTTATAACCATTATTTTGAACTCTGTCTCTGGTAGATTACTTGCCTCTATTTCTTTTAGCTTATTTTCTGGACTTTACTCTTGTTGTTTCATTTGCGGCACGCTTCTTTGTTTTCTCATTTTATTTGCCTCTCTGTGTTTGTTTCTATGTGTTAGGAATATTTGTTTAGTCTCTCAGCCTTGGCCAGACAGCCCTACGTGGAAGGTGTCCTGTGTGGCCCAGTGGTGCACTCTCCATTATACTCTATGCTGGGGGCTCTGGACATGATCTTTGTGTGAGTTGTGTGTGATCTTCTGTTGTAGCTAAGTCTTTATTGGTGTTAGTACATCAATGGATGAGATTAACACTCAAGCTGACTAACTGTGGGAATTGGCTGAGCCCGTAGGGAA
>NW_006442490.1:1687802-1698414 GCF_000325575.1 Pteropus alecto | reverse complement strand
CCCATTGAGTGAGATTTGCCATAGGAGGCTTATGTACTTGTTGAGACCACCCTTTCTGTGTACTGCTTATGGCACATGTCAGGAGTTGCTCTGTTGTTGTCTAGTGGCAGCCTCTGGGTGTGTTGGTTTTGTGGCCTCTTGGGAGGGGCTCCCCAATAGGCCAAGATCAGCCACTGCCTTTCATTGCTCAGGGCTACCTGGTGGAAGCTATAAGGTGATCCACAGATGGTTGTTGCCTATGCTCGATCATCTACATCTTATCTATAGGTAAGTGGAAGAGACAACTCTGTAGGCAGGGTGCAAGCTATCCCCTATCCCTGACCTAGCATGGTTTAACAGAGGGACCTGTGCTCCTCAAGGCCTGAGATTGCCTGTCAGTTGTCCATAAGAAACTGGAAGAGCTTCTGGGTGATATGTGTGTTGGGACTCTGGGAGTCTCCTGGATCTATTTGAGCAAATTTTCACCTGCCGCTGCAGTGTCACTTTACATGCCAGCTCTGTATCTGTGGTTCCCCATATACCTCAGGACTACAAACCCCCTAGCTCTGTTTAAGAATTACTGAAACTCATGGACGTGAGTTTGTGGTCCACCACCAAATGCTCCTCCTGGATGAATGGGCTTTGTGTGGGCCACACGAACTGAGTATTACTGTTTGCTGTTGAATTCCTGACTCAAGGAAAGCACAGGATGGGACTGGGTTGGAGCAGTCTTGCCACAGGTAATTTGTGGGTTAGGCAGGGCATCATCTCAGTGAGGCATGAGGCCATCAGGCCTACACAGCACCAGATTAGCTGCCAGCTCAGGGACTGCGGGCTCCCATCAATGTCAGATATTACTGCGTGACCTACTGTTGTATGTGATGGGCCCATAAAATCTCTGAGATCTGCCCAAGCAACACTGTATCTCATGCTGGCAGCAGTGATCTTCCCATCACTGTATTCCCTGAACTTTGCTCATTTCACTGGCTGAGATCTGTTGACTGCTCAGAATGCACCTCCCCAGGGCAAGCACAGCTGCCTGTCAACATTCCACAGGCACTTTGTAGATTGGGTGGGGCAGGATCTCAGGGAGTCAAGGGCCATCAGGTCAATAGCCTTAGTTTTCTGCAATTTCTGTGTCTGCATATCCCCACAGTAATCACAGACCACAGGGAGACAAGCTGCTCTCTGGGTGGTCCCACAGATTCCTGCAATCCCCTTAAGAGATACTGCAGCTTGTATAGGCAGCAGTGGTCTGCCCACAGTTGTTTTCTCTAAAATGTGCTCACTATGATAGCCAAGGTTTGTTGCTTACACAGAATGCACAACCCCAGAGAAGAATGGGTGGGGTGGCTGCCTGTCTATGGGCTGCAGGCACTTTGCGGCTTGGGCGAAGTGGAATCTCAGGGAGATAAGGGCCCTCAGGCCAATACAGCCTTAGTTTTGTTGTAATTTCTGTGCCTGTGTGTTCCTGCTGTAGTCACAGATCACAGTGAGACCAGCTGCCTTCTGGGGCGGTCCCACAGACCCCTGGGATCCCCCCATGTGATATTGCAGCTCTTGCAGGCAGCAGAGATCTGCCAGCAGTTGATTGCCTCACAATGCCCACACTGTGCTAGCCAAAGTTTGTTGCCAGTGTGGATTGCAAGGGGGAGGAGAAGGGCAGTGCCAATTGACTGTCAATGGGCAGCCTGGGGAGGAGAAGGGCAGTGCCAATTGACTGTCAATGGGCAGCCTGTGGGTTGGGTGGGTCGGAAACTCAAGGAGACAATGGTCATGAGATCAATATTAACATAGCCTCAGTCTTGCTGCAACTTCTGTAACCATTCATGCATTCCCACAAAAGCCACAGATCACAACAAGACTAACTACTGTCTGGGACTGGCCCCTAAATCCCTGAGATCTGCCCAAGTTTGTGTTGGCAGCAGCGATCTGCCTGAAACTGTCTTCGAAATGCATGTTCACAGTGCTGGCTGCCAGCTATGAATGTTTGGCTCTGAATTGGTGCTGGGCGTGGCAGCCATACAGCAACAAAAGCCCTAGACAATCTGTAGGTTGGGTGCTGTGGGCCAGTCTCCACAGGCCATCACCTCTGAATTGGCTATGTGGGAGGAATCTGCATGGGCCAACTGTCAGGGTCTACAGATTTCCCCTAGGGGATCCCTGACTAAGGCACAATGGTGGCTGCCCATCCAGTCCTTGCTCTGGTGCCAGGTAATGCAGTCTTTCCCTGTACGAATCTTGTGTGAACCTCTGACCCACCACCAGTGTTTCCCAGATGAGTGTCCACACATGAGAGAGCCTGTGTGTGGGTCCTTCAAAGTGGCATCTAGGGTTTCAGTCTTCTTCTATCTCTCCCAGATGGCTGGAATCTCCTCTGGTTTTTACAGTCAGAGTTTTTGGAAACTCTTCTTCCCTGGGCTGAAGAGTTGCCAAATGAGGCCAGTACTTTCCCTCTACTTCGGGGGAGCCTCTTCAGCTTTGCTTTCCCTCCTGGTGTCCTCCACTACCCGCGGGTGTGGGTCCAACCCGATTTGTGATTTTGCCCTTCCTACCGTCTTCAACATGGCTCCTTCTTTATGTTATCAGATGTACATGTTATGATCAGCTGGACTTGAGGTGATTCTTCACATTGATTATTTTATAATTTGGCTGTAATATCAATGCAAACCTGAGAGGAGTCGAGCCCTGCTTTTACCTAGTCTACTATCTTCCTCCAACCAGCCACACTGTCTCTTTCTATTGGAGCATTTAATTCATTTACATCTAAACTAATTATTGACATGTAGTTGATATGTAGTTATTGCCATTTTGTTATTCATATTTTTAATCCTTTTTCATCTTCTTCTTAAAGAAGTCCCTTTAACATTTCTTGTAATACTGGTTCAGTGGTGATGAACTCTTTCAGTTTTTTCTTACCTCTAAATGAGAGCTTTGTTGGATAGAGTAATCTTGGTTGTAGGCCCTCGATTTTCATCACTTTGAAATTTCGTGCCAATCCCTTCTGGCCTGCAAAGTATCTGTTAAGAAATCAGCTGACAGTCTTAAAGGAGCTCCCTTGTAGGTAACTAACTCTCTGTGCTTCCTGGGTTTGTATGTTTATTTCCTTTGCCATATTCAGGAAGTTTTCCGTCATTATTTCTTCAAATAGGTTTGCAATTCCTTGCTCTATCTCTCTTCTCTTTCTGGTACTCCTATGATATGAATGTTCTCCTGCTTGATGTTGTCCCAGAGGTCCCTTAAACTATCCTCATGTTTCTGGATTCTTTTTTCTTTTTGTTGTTCCCATTGGGTGTTTTCTGCTACCTTATCTTCCAATCGCTGAATCGGTTCTCTCCTTCATCTAATCTACTATTGATTCCCTCTAATGTATTCTTTAGCTCAGTTCTGACTGGTTCTTTTTATGTTTTACCATTTTATGTTCTATCACCATTTTAATGTTTTCTATCTCTTTGTTGAAGTTCTCACTGAGATCATTGAAACTTCCTTATAACCAGTGTTTTGAACTGTGCATCTGGTAGATTGCTTGTCTCCATTTTCTTTGGTTCTTTTTCTGGAGTTTTGTTCCATTCTTTCATTTGGAATATGTTTCTTTGTCTCCCCATTTTGGTTGCCTCCCTGTGTTTGTTTCTATGTATTAGGTAGAGCTGTTATGTCTCCTGGTTTTAGTAAGAGTGGCCTTATGTAGTAGGTAGCTAACTGCTTTTCTCTTGCTGCTTTTAGGATTCTCTCCTTTTCCTTACCCTGTGACATTTTAATTATGATGTGTCTTGGTGTGGGCCTCTTTGGGTTCATCTTGTTTGGGATTGTCTGTGCTTCCCAGTGACATAGTCTCCCGGGTCACCTGAGCTGGGTGCTCCAAGTGTGTCCCTTGTGTGGGGTGTGTGTGCCCTCCTGAGCCTTGGTTGATGTTTGCACATCAATGGGAGGGACTGATCTTCAGGCTGATTGATTGTGAGGATTGGCCATCACTACAGTGGAGGAAGTATTGTATAGGAGCTGATCTAATGGAGCAGGATTTGCTTTAGCAGGACTCTGTTGCCTGCACAGTCTGACCTTTGAGTGTGTCATTTGTGGAGGAGGCCAGATGGTGCTCCATCTCAGTCAGAAGTGGCCACTGGGCATGTTTGTTCAGGGGCCTTTTGGTAAGGACAACAAAGTGATCTGCAGATGTTTTCCACCCACGCTGGGCTCAGAGGTGCCTGGGAGAGGCTAAGCTATGAACAGAGGCTGGTCACTGCTAGTGAAAGGCTTGGGACTGCTTAGCAAGTGATACAGGGCATGCCAAGACCAAATGCTAGCTGTTTGAGATTTGTGGACTTTTGAGAGATTTTAGGAAAGTCCACAGCATGAGCTAAGACAGAATGTTTTTAGGGAAAAGCCACTGGAAGCAGCTTGGGTCGGCTCACAAGTTGGATGCAGCAGGGTCTCAGGCAATCTCCAGGGTGGGGTGACCAGTGTTATCTAGTTTGAGGAAGACTCAGAAATGGTGGCCACCTGTGTCTACACACTGGGTTGGGGGAGCACTCAACAATGGAAAAATGGCTTCTGCCAGCACTTTTGTCTGGGAGAAAACTATCCCTCTAATCTTTTCACTGAAGCCAGACAACTCCTCCTAGTATGCCCCTAGTGTCTTTCAAGCTGCTGCTCCAGCACTGGAGCTCAGAGTAAGTCAGTGATCAGACTCTTGAAGAGAAATGCCTGGGACTCCAGTTGCCCTCTGTCTCACTCAGTCATAAGCACCTCTGGTTCAGAGCCAGAAGTTGTGGGGACTTCTCTTCCCAGCACCGGTGCTCCAGGCTGGGAAGCCTGGTGTGGGGCTGGGTCCCCTCACTCTTCTGGGGGAACATTTGTAGCCAAGATATCCCTCCTGATTTTCAACTACCACATGTGGGTGTGAGACCAACTGTTTTGCATCTCTGCCCCTCCTACCAGTTACAATGTGGATTCTTCTCTACAGCTTTAATTACAAGACTATGTTCAACTAGACTACAGGTAATTCTCGTTGATGGTTGCTCTGTTGATTAGTTGGCATTTTGATGTAGTCATGAGAAAAGGCCAGCAAAGCATTTACTTACTCTTCCATCTTGACTGCAACTTATAAATTTCTTACAAAGTCCTAATTATCATATTTCTACTTTCTATTTCTTAATGCATCATCATATGACCTAGAGAAAAAGTGGTTATAGTCAACACGGGTGAATTATATACTAAACAACATCTTTTCCAGGATCTTTAGCCCTGCTTTCTACATACCTGCACTTACATTCATATTCATCTGTCTAAAATAGAATCACCAGTAGATTTCCTGGGTCATCTAGACTGAGGAGTATTGTCATGAGGTCTTGCAGTATAAGTGGACCACCAACACTGACAATAGGAAAACCACATGCAACAACTTCTAGTAGGCCTTAGGTCTTATATTCTCTTTTCCAGAAAATACCATCTGAACACCTTCAGCACACACTTAATGATCCATGCACAAGTACTAGGCATTTTCCCCAGAGCTAATTATGGGACCTGGACAAGTGAGTGTGCAATCTATTTGTGCTCCAGACTGCATGGAATTCAAACTGTAATCGATTTTATAAATACACTATAACACTGTCCTTCTTCTGATTTAGACTAGAATTGCTTCCACATTCTCCTCTAATTGATTATATTTTGTAGCTAATGTGAAGTCCCTGATATTTACCTTCCATAATCTAAATTAAGTCAATTTCTTAAAATAATGCCATTTCTCTACTCTCCAGTGCTTTGCCTTCCAAACCACCAGTAAGATATATCTTTCAGTAGGTTGGATGTATCAGATTTGCCTGACTTATGTCATTTCTGGCTTAAGAACTCACAGCCAGACATTCTGAACTTTAGTCCAAGAACTTTCCAAGTAAGTTCTGAGACTTTTGCAAACACACCACTTATGAAGACACCTTAGCATTGTTTAATTACTCTCACTAAGTGATAAACCTGTAATCCCAATTCTTTACATATTAACACTTCCGTGTACTCACTGCCTGCTTCAGGACAGGTCAGATGCCTTAGCAATTCTTCTCTGTATCCTGTGGGGTCCATAACATCACCTAACAGAAAGTAAGTAAAATTAAACAATAAGAGATAAAATCATTGTTATAGGGGAAAAGAAGGTCTAATCAGTTATGAGGATCAATATCATGACACTGCACTAAGATCACCATATCTTACACGTAAGAAGTCAAGGTAGAACTGAAAAATTAGCCTATACTAAGTGTTCTAAAAATATGACAGAAAATTTTAACAAAAAAGCCCCACAATTGGTAATTCTGTTTGTCATCCTATATCAACTACGAATGGTGAAAAAATACAGAAAACTTTCAGCCAAATGTCCAGCTTTCCAAAAACATCTCGAACATCCTATGTGAACACTCACTAAATTTGTGGTAACACGTTCAAGACAAGGACAGACTCTTGAGTACCAAGTAAGTAAAGAAATCATTCACAAAGTCCTGAATGTTCTAAGAAGACATTAAAATGGACTTCAGATATACTGCTGTTCCCTAACAACCTAGATATTATCCTGTTGGTCATGAATATTTCTTCCTAAAATAGAATGGCTCCTTCCAATGGTCATCAGTATTAGCCCATTGGTATTGAGCACTGTACAAATATGTTAAAAATGTTTCACTAATATTTGTCCTCCTGACAAATATTTACTATGAAGCCAAGACAAAACCATAGGCTATGAGGTATCAAAAATGAATGTTCCCCCTCCACCTGCTTCTAACATACTTAGCCCTCCATAGCACACACTAGTGATCTCAAAAAAGTTATATTAGTGACTAATATCCCACTAACACCATGGTCAACTCTAAAGTATTTGCCTCACTGACAAAAATAAGTATAAGTCACGATTTCTTGACTATCTTATATAGTTAGAGAGGCTCCTATAGCCAGCTCTGGTCAAAGGGCCCACATAACCTGAGCTAGGCCCCTGTACTCAGAACCAGTGGGGAAAGATCAGATGTACTTAATCACTCAAAATCTAAAATTTATGAATAATCCGGTAGTCAACCAATCCGAATTAATGAATAGGCGAGCAGTTAACACAATAGTTTGTATGAGAAAGCACGTGTCCCAGAATTGATCAGAAGTTATGTTTTCTCCTACATCAGGGTTCTTCCTGAACCTTGCTTATGTTATTAACTTGCTCAACAAACCTGGTCTTTATGGCTAATACTAAAGGAAACTTCTGCTTAGTCTCTATCAAAATTATCAAAACAAAATTATCAAAAACACAAAATTGATGACATAAATTACTGAGATTTTTGTTTTATCAAGTATCTTATCTATCAACCTATGTTCAGTAAAGTAGGGATTGCACTCATCCATAAACAAAAATATATATACATGCAAATGAAAGAACGATTATATTTATCATGGTAGAAATGGGGCCGTAAGAACATTCAAGCATAACCACAAATTCAAGTTGTCTGGATTATTTATATATAGTTCTCCCTGCCCTACTATAAATGCTAAGCAAGAATTTAAACTATTTCTTCTCCACAAAGAAACAGCCTTAATTGTTCATATTTCAACTACTTAAGATAACCTACAACCCCAGAAACAATTCCAATCTGAATTCAAAAATCTTACAATCCCAGCTGATCTGTGTTTATCAAAAATTGTTTTCTGTTCTTTTTAATGATAACTGAAATAATCTAAGACTCTCATGGCATTCCATTCTCTGCCTTCAAAAAC
The DNA here is from genome assembly GCF_000325575.1 of Pteropus alecto. NCBI lineage: Eukaryota > Metazoa > Chordata > Mammalia > Chiroptera > Pteropodidae > Pteropus > Pteropus alecto. The sequence goes on along the minus strand of NW_006442490.1, from coordinate 1,690,701 downwards.
ACAGTTAAGAGACATGTGTATCCAAAAATGATGTCTCTAGTCATCACTCCTTCACAGTTCAACCTGCTTACATTTCAATCAAAAATAAAGGAGATTTCTTTGATCCCACTGAGCATGGAAAGTGAAGATTAAGAAACATCTTGCTGATGCACAGCTGAGGGGTCTAAACATTGCTCACTTTTCCTAGCATATCTTAAGCTTAAATCCCTTTCTTGATTCTGCCTCATCACTCAAAGGCTTTTGGTGGTTTCCTTTGATTGCTTGTTTTTAGGAAATTTAAATTAAAAAGTATAAGTTCTCCAAGACTCCACTGAAGAGCATTATGTGACTCTCCTATGTAGCCTAAAATAAACTTCAGCAGTAGTGATATTCCTCCTCCCTTGTCACTCCCATGTCATATTCAAAACATATGGATAACGGCTATACAAAAGTTATGAAAGCCAAAGTGCTTTTCTCTCATTTTACCCATAAACTTAGTCCATTAGATTTGATTGATTGCCTACTAGTGCAACACACTGGGCTAGCTGCTTATCTCAAAACATAGCCAGAACCTCATAAAGTTGTACTACTCCTATGACCTGTGGTGTCAAGAAGTTGGCTGTAAGGTTAAAAAACTCCTGGTACAAATTCCTGCTTCATTGTCAATTTACCAATTCACTTCACATTGATCTTCTTGGTCATCAAGTAAGTATTTGCTGAGCATCTGCTCTATACTACATATTATGAATTCCTTAGTGTCTGCTGCATGCTAAGTATTGTGGCCAGTGCTTTCAGGGGCACAAAGGATGTGAGCATTCACTGTTCCTAAAACAATGTAGACTCTAAATGTCATTGTGTAAACATCACAATTAAAAAAGGCCTTGCTTCCAGAAGGGACAAAGGATCTGGGAAAATATCCTTTCACTGCCATTTTCTGGAGCTTGACACATGCCAGGTTGGGAGCAGTGTTTAGTAAAAGAGAAGATCTCCTGGAGTGAGATTTCTCATGCCCTACCTCAACTCTGAAAAATGATGAGGCTTGGTTAGCCTCATTCTTTACAGAGCAACTAAGAGATTGGCCCTTGGGAAAAATGCCTGCTTGCCCGAGAACCCAGAAGCCCAGGTTATTAATTCTATATTAAAATCATTTAATGAGGATTTATGAAGCTTTTGGAGTATTTAGTCTCTGTAACTTGTATTCATATTTCCCATCACTCATACTTTCACTATTTCAAGAGCAAAAAGCACTTGAGAACTATGAGAGTGCACCTTTTGAAATTTGAACATACATTTATCATTCCCAAAGCATTTATCACAAAAGGAGAAAATTCGAATGCAGTTACAGTCTGGAGGCAGATGAATAAACCCTAGGAGGCCCTTTAGGCTCAGTGACTATGAGCAAGTAACATCTCTATGTCAGATGTCTTCCACTGACATCTGATTACAACTGTGATCACCTATATAAACTCAAAAAATTTTTTTTCACTTAATAGGTGAAGATCGAGGTATAGAGGTAGTTTCGTACAGGTGGTGAGTTTTAATTATTTTATTTCACAACTTCATATGAAAACACGTGGAGTGAGAGAACAAAAATGTGCCTAGCATATGGTAAGAGATTTCTACTCAGTCACCCAAGCAAGTCTCACTGGATAGAATACCCATGAGGTAGTGTACAAGTTCCTGTAGGAAATAAGTAGAAAAGACAGGACCAGATAATTACCATGGAGGTTACAATAATTTCTGGGTATCTCCAATAATCTAAGCAAGAGCTCCAAAAAACTAAACAACTTCAACTCACATTTATTTTAAACTAAACTAGTGACCTTGTACAAGCCAATTCCACTATCAGAGACCATTAAACTAACTGGAAAATGATCATCTAAGCTTCCTTTGCGGACTTGATTCTATGAGACTATGATTCTATGTAGAATATACTTTAAAAGCACATTGGTTTTTCCAAGACAATCCATGATGTGCTTTGAATCTGGACTTGGGAAATATGGTCACCATATAAACAATATTGGAGAGTGAATAGGTGAATATACTGGGTTTGGCAAATGGGAGGAGGGGATTTTCAAATCCCAACAGGCATTCATCTATCCATTCATTCTTTAAACAAATATACATGGCATATAGCAAGCATTATATTAAGCTGTAGTTATAGACGAATAAAAAGAAAGAAAAAAATGGTCTCATTAAACTTTCATTCTAGCAGGGAGACAGAAAATATACACACCTAAAATATATAGAATGCCAGACGGTGGTGATTGCTAAAGAAAACATAAAGTTAGGGGAACACGGTAGTGGGGATGTGCTTCCTGCTTTATATGGAGTGGCCTGGGAAGGACTGACTGATAATGATGACACAATACAGCAGGGTCTTGAAGGAAGTGAGATAGCAAATAGATAAACGCAGAGTGCTCCAGGCAGGAGGAAGAATGAATAAAAAGGCCCTTAGGTGGGAGTGTGCTTGGCATGTTAGAAACAGAAAGCAGACCAGTGTGGCTAGAGAACAGTGAAGAAATTTGAAGAGAAAGAAAGCGTGAAAGTTTTGTAAAATAGCAGGAGAGTGAATGGACTGGTAACTTTGCTCATTAACACAAGGGGCCAGCTTAGACTAGGAGTCATAAATTTACAACAAGACAAATCAGCATATTTGTGTTTTTTCTCCAGCTATATTCATCTATCCAGCTGCCATGGTGCAGATGTGTAACAGGTAGAGCTTTGAATTTAACTTTTCTAGAGGTTTTGCCATCCATAAACAACCAAGTAATGGAGCTAAAGGTATAGAGAAAGGAGTGATTGTAAATATTGGGGGAGGGGGTGGGTTGAGGGGTTGAGTGAAAAAGGTGAAAGGATTAAGAAATACAAATTGGTGGTTAAAAAATAGTCATGGGAATATAAAATACAGTAGAAAGAA
>NW_006442490.1:1679066-1687470 GCF_000325575.1 Pteropus alecto | reverse complement strand
AAGAAAGAAAGAAAGAAAGAAAGAAAGAAAGAAAGAAAGAAAGAAAGAAAGAAAGAAAGGAAAGAAAAGAAAGAAAAGAAAGACCAGGAAGGGTGAAATGGGAACAGAGAACAGAAAGATGGAAAGGCTTAAATCTCATGAAATATTGGGGGGTGTGGTAAAAGTATCAGGGGACCAGGAGTTCAGCTTTCATTTCTGTAGCTATAATTCTATCCCCTCATTCTAAGCAGCTGTCAACTGCTTGTAGACTTTCTTCTCCAATTCTCCTCCCACCTTCCATCCTGTTCTTCTATTCATTCTCACCCTGGCCCCAAAGCTGGAAGTAACTAATGAGAATGGGAATGGAGAGTTGAATATTAGGGGTATGTGAACAGTGTTAGAGACAGGCATGATCATATGGGAGGGAATGGAGGAAGGGAAACCATCCCTCTCTTTTTTTACCCTCCCAAGTCTGGGTCAACACATCAAGAGGCACATTGCCTATAGAGCATTAGCAAGTAAATTCTGTCATTATGTTTGGTCCCAACTTCAGTGCACATGGCTTTTCAAAATGATTGGATCAGGGCAGACTCTGTTTCTTTCTCTGGCTTAAAGGTGCATTTCTACACTCAGCAAATGTCTGAGTCATTGTACAGCAGAGAAATGCTATTATTTTGCCTCGACGTACACTGCACATAAATCTCTCCATAGGATGCCCTGACCAAAATTGGAAGAATTATCTAGACTAGCAAATTGTTCCCATGAACTACTCAAGCTTTGAACCTTTTCTGAGACAGATTTGGAAGAGTTCTTTTTGTTTTGTTTTTCATTCTTTTAGAATGGTTGTGTTACTGCTACTAATAAGACACAGTTGATTAAAAGAACAGAATGCAGATAATTTTCCAGAAGTTAAAATGATTTCATTAAGAGAGTGGTCTTTCATGAGAAAGTGCATACTTGTTACATTGAAATCAAGATAAATGAGGCTTTCTGGAAATTAATTCATTTTCTCCTATTGCAACCCTCCTAGTATTTTCCAGGACTTTCTGCTAAGTATTGCATTTATTTGTTTATTCACTTACTAACCAAAATATTTGTTGATACCTAGTCAACATTGACTATGGACAAGATTTGAAGATGAAGCAATAGATTATTCCTAATCTCAAAGAGGTTGTAAACAAATATACAAAAAAAAATGGCAATACAAGGAAAAAAATACTAAGATAAGTAAAATTCAGTTAGTATTATTTAAGAGTCCAGGTATTTTCTGCCATCTTGGCTTCTTGTAGCATTTCCTCTCTGCCTGGAATTCTCTAATAATCTCCCTACTTTTATCTCAGTTCTCCCCTTCCTTTTAAGACCTTTCTGAGTATCACTTCATTTAGAAGATTTTCAAGATAGATTTTTCCTGCATCAGATTTCACAAAGCATTCACTTTTTTAAGACTGTCACTTAGCCCGTGCTACCTTGCATTGCTGCTTCATATGATCCAGCCACAAAGTTAATAGATATTAGAAAATAAAGAGTTTGTTTTCAGTCTGTGTGGAGTGAAACTTTCCTTTGTCAAGGGAAATCATAAAGTTGGACACATAGGAGTACTTTAAGGTTGGGATCAAAGAATTTTAAATTTCCTTAAGAAAACAGTGTCCAAAGTTTTAAAAGTAAGGGCTGACAGAGAAAGAAGGGGTGAAATTAAATGGGCTGGAACTTTTACTGGAACATCAAGCTGACTGTGACATGAAGACCAGGTTATGAAAGACAGGAGACTGGACAGGTGAAGACTACTGTCTATCACATTTAAAATGCATACACAGTCAATGAAGCAATTCTATTAAAGTTTTATCCTAAAGATATAATTGTAAAACTATGTAAATCTTTTTAACTATCAGTATCTTATATAATCTCAAAACAACTCGTAAAATGAGACTTTTCCCCTTGTCTTGCAATATTAGCAAAAGTGCAAAATCAAGAATAAGAACTACATTATATAAGAATTACTAGGCATATGAAAAATATCGATAGCTTTCAAAGTTTATCTAAAGTAAGGAAATTAATTAATATGGAGCACTGTGGCATTTCCCCTACTCATATGTCCAAGTCAAGTGTGGGGTGGGGCTGAGCTTGGGGAATTGTTTCAAAAAGAGATGTGTGCTGCATACTTATTGAGCAGCCAAAATGTTTAAATCCAAACTCACAAATTACAGTGTGAGAGATTTGGGAAACTTGACATGCCTATTCTAGAGATGGAGTGGCAAAGAAATTGGTGCCGACTTAAACTAAGAAGTCATGATACAGAATAAAGTGACCCCTATGACAGGGCAAAAGGAGGCAATAGTGAAAACAAGTTTCACTCCCTCTATTTGGAGAGGAACCGGCACAGATTCGATGTACTCAGTGGAAGATAACTCATGAAGAAAATCATCCCTAAGGAACCATTTGCAAGAAAGAAGGTGACCCTCCAAGAAAGAGGCTCTTAGATACATTGGAGGAGAGTGGGACATAAAGGGGAAATTATAAAAGATTGGTTGGATCCTCTGGTACTTTCCTATATAGCAAGGGCCCTGTCCCAAGAAAGTTTTGAGGAGATACTTTGAGGATACTAACAAAGTGGATTCTGCTGCTGTGGATCAATCAGGGATGTTTTTGGCTTCATACAACACAAGGGGGAGCTATAGCATTTTTCTTTCCAAGGTAAGGAGGACAACAATGAAGCTTCAGCTTAGTTAAGGATATATGTGACAGTGTAGTAAGAACTGTGAGGGAACTTTACATAGTCACTTTTTGGAAAACTGAACTAGAAAATGTATTAAATGCCACAACTGCTGGAATGAAAAACCCTCATCAAGCCTTCAAAACACCAATCTGTTTTACCTGAAGGATCATTTCCCTGAATAGAAGAAATGCAAATTTGCCTTAATTTGTTCATTGTGTTTTTTAAAACTTTTCCTGAAACATCCTTAAGAATAGATTCTCAAAACTTAAATCATACCTCTAACCCCTAAAAAAGTGATTCTCATTCTTCTTTCTACTTAAATAATCCCTCATTCTGCATACCAGATCATTTTCCTCTTTGCTGCCATTAAAATAAAAACGTAAAGATGTGTGTGAGAGAGATAAGGAGGGAGGGAGGGAGGGAGAGAAAGCTCCAAATTCAAAGTAAATCAGTGCTTCCACAGTTATCTGGAGCTTTGCAGCTCCTGCTTCTGGGGTCTATAACCCACTGTTTGACAAAAACAGGTCTCTGCCCTCAGATTAGTCATCTTGAAAAGAAAAATATGCACAAAGTTCAAATGAGAAAATGAGCAACTTCTCTAGATTGCATTCTTGAACAGAAACCATCAGAATCCAAAAAAACATCTCATGCTTCTTCTTTCCCTGCTGATATTTTAGTGGATTTTATGTGATGTTATTGGAGGCCACCCTCAAAGTAAAGAAGACAGAGAGCTAAGAAGCCCTGCTCCAAGTTCTGAGCTACATTAAGAAAGAAGTACAGCCAAGAAAACATGCCACCTTGCTTCAGAGATCCCAGAAGGCTTCAAAAATGTGTGCTGAACCTCACCCAGTGACTGCTTCCATTTTCCCTCCACACGACTATGGCAAAATGAGAAAGTCTTTACTTGCCCTGAATAAACTCGGAAAAAAGAAACGAAGCCATGACTAGCCTTTAGCAAGAAATGCTATGTTACCACCCAAACTCTCTAAACTTATAACCAATGATCAGGGCCTAGCTCAAATGTTACGTCCTTCAAGAATTTGTCTCATTCTCCTAACCCAGTGGTGTTCCTCTTTCCTCAATTCTTGCTTCTTATCTCTGTTAACTTAAAAATACATAAGAACCTGGAGAGAAGGAGGACACATGTATTCCCCCAGTACATAGGTGCTGAGAACCAAAATCATATATCCCACACAGCTTATGGTATACATTAACACGAGTCTACTATTTCCCTGTTTTCATCAATATGACTTTATTATTTGAAAAAAACTCTTGTCCAGGAAAATACAAGCTACAAATAACTTTATTGTTCATTTCAGTAACTCTTCAATGGAAAGCATCCACTGACAGTTTATACCCTAAGACTTTTTGAACCTCCAAATCTCTGTTCTGTCATACCCATCTATTATAAACCATTTTATATCATGGTCTTTACCTAAACATAATCAAGTCTCTCTCTCTCATTAGGACAGACTTCAAAGTTTCAATATCCCAGCCTTTCTCTCCATCTCCTAAAACACTATTAGATTCTATCAATATGGAAGTCTCTCTCACAGTGGTAAGCAATAAAAAGCTCAGCTAACTTTTTCTTGGCAACAGGTTGTCCCAGTGATATTTTGGGGAGTCAGTATTTAACATGCTCATTTGATTAATGTTAAATCAAGTAATGAATTCATGGGACAAAACGATGGATTAGTTTGGATTTAGCAGGCATGTGGTAATTGTAAATTCTTACTTTGGGGTTGAATTTGAAGCCATTGAAAGGGATTTGAATTTGATTGTTTTTTATCTCTATTTTCAAAATTACACCTTTATGGGTTTTACTTTTCCATGCCTTTAATTGGACACATGAAAGTACATGTGACAGAGCCCACATACTCTAGTGCAGGGCTAATTTAAAGCCAATACTGCAGTGGAACAGCTGCTTTCTTTTCCTTAGAGTCTATTTGTTTCTGTTCAATAAATGAAACACATGTAGAATCTGGAGACCCACCAATACTTACTTCTCTGAGGAGCTGCTGGATAACTGTGCACGCTTCAGCTGGATGTGTCACTCACAATATAGGTATAGAGACTGAGCGAAGGAAAGAAAATAGATTCATGAGAATTTATGAGAATTTCCTTGTGAACTTGTGAACTTGCAATTTTCTCACTGAAAGAGACCATGAGTGGTATTAGGCATTTTCTACTGCAGCTGTTTTCAGCAATTTCAGTGCATTTCTTCATTTATGCTGAGGGGTGACATACTTAATGATTTCCAAACACTAAAGGAGAGGGATATTTCCCATAAAGTATCATGAAATTTGTGCCACAATAAACTTGTCCAAGTTCCTCATTTCCAAATGAGGAAAATAAGTCTACAAAGAAATGACTTGCTCAAGAACACTAATTCTCTTATATTCTTTAACTATACATGTTATCAAAGCACACATCCTGAACTCAGATTCTCTACTGATTACCTGTGCAGTATTTTTCCAAGACACAATGAGGATTTCCATTTATGTCTTCTGAATATGCGAAAACAATCAAAACACATATCTAGAAGGAACCAATATTTTCTCAACCTATAGATACTTAGACTGGTTACTAACATCCATGCTGAGTGCTTGAAAAACACGCACAGAGACTGAATGGACCAGGAGGATGAGTAATGGAAAGAGTTATAGTTCTTTGCTATGGAAAAAAAGAGGCCAATGCTCAAGAATACTGGATATGTCCTAAATAATGATCTAGAGTAGGATGCTGTCAAGCATTTGATTCTCAGTGTTAAAGTTTTGTTTTGTTTTGTTTTGTTTTGTTTCATTATAAAAAGGGGTTTAGAAATGATGGCCAGCTACCAAAGTGTGATGATTACTCTTCTGAGATACTTTCACCCTGGTTATAGCTAAAAGGTGAATAATGCCAACTAATCAAGGCAACACAGGCAAAACAACTTAATTTATATTAAGAAATCAAGAATGACAGCAATAAACCAGATAATGTGCTCATATACTTTTAGATAGATAACAAAACAATCAGTTTAATAGATTCCATTTACTATTTGTGGAATAGCCCAGTTAAATAAATAATAATAACAAAAAAAGAAATTCAAATGCATGGCTTCTTGTATTCCCTATTTTTCTAACTAATGTCTTTTCTTTTGTACCCCCCTCACCCAAGGCTATTTAAACATGTTTTAAACAAGGTGTGTTTCCATTTATACCTAGCTATTACACAGAGTCTAGGTGATAACAGACTATCTTCTCTATGTTACTTTTATAACAACTTAGCTTCTGCTCTGTTCTCTTCTCCTCTAGCCCTTCTGCAAGCTGAGGATCCAAAAAGCTTTTTAAAGGGTATGTGACATGTTGTTCCTCTAGCTATTCCTCATTCACTCATTTAAGCATCAGAGCACATGATTTTACCATCTGGTTTCTTTAAGGGGCAATATGTAAGACAGAATTAAAGCTAAAACAGGTTTCTTAACAGTCACAATTTTTATCAACTATCAAGTGACTTCTAGATGGTCATTTAGGCCCTTGCCATGCTGTAATGTTAAGTGACTCAATGCATTATGAGTCAAAACACCACAACTTACTGATGTCAGTATATTCTACCACTCATATACTCTAGAGCATAGAACAACAACATTTATGAATAAATGTTTAATGTTTTTTAAAAATACTTTTCAGTTACAGTTGACACACAGTATTATATTAGTTTCAGATATACAAAACAGTGATTAAACACTTATATATAACTTATGAAGTGGTCACCTCAGTAAATCCACTACCCACCTGACACACTACATAGTTATCACAATACTACTGACTGTATTCTCCATGCTATACTCTACATCCCCATGACTATTTTGTAACTACCAATTTGTACTTCTCAATCCCCTTCCCCCTTCACCCATCCCCAGCCCACCATCTGGCAACCATCAAAATGCTTTCTGTATCTATGAGCTTGTTTCTGTTGTTTGTTTATCTTGTTCTCTGGATTCCACATATAAGTGAGATCATATGGCATTTGTCTTTCTCTACTTGACTTACTCCACTCAGCACAATACCCTCTAGGTCCATCACATTGTTGCAGATGGCAAAATCTCATTCTTTTTTTTTTTTTTTTATGGCCGAGTAATGTTCTATTGTATTATATGTACCACATCTTTATCCATTCATCCACTGATGAACACTCAGGTTGCCTCCACATCTTGGCTATTGTAAATATTGCTGAAATGAATATACGCATGCACGTACCCTTTGAAGTAGTGTTTTGAGTTTCTTCAGATAAACATCCAGAATTGGCCTAATGGGGTCTCTCTCTGTATTTACTTATAGCCTTTGTTTTAAAATCCATTTTTTCTAAGTATTGCTACCTCAGATTTTTTTGTTTCCATTTTCATGAAATAACGTTTTACATCCCTTTACATTCAGTCTGTGTGTGTCTTTCAATGTGAAGTGTCTCTTGTAGTCAGCATATGTATGGGTCTCGTTCTCTTATCCATTCAGACACCCTGTCTCTTTTGATTAGAACATTTCATCCATTTACATCTAAACTAATTGTTGATAGATATGTAGTTACTGCCATTTTATTATTCATATTTTTAATCCTTTTCCAACTTCTTTTTCTTAAAGAAGTCCCTTTAACATGTCTTGTAATACTGGTTTGGTAGTGATGAACTCTTTCAGTTTTTTCTTATCTGAGACGCACTTTGTCTGTCCTTTGACTCTAAATGATAGTTTGTTGGATAGAGTAATCTTGGTTGTATGTTCTTGATTTTCATCACTTTAAAATTTCGTGTCAACCCCTTTTGGCCTGCAAAGTGTCTGTTGAGAAATCAGCTGACAGTTTTAAGGGAGCGTCCTTGTAGGTAACTAAGTGCTTTTCTCTTGCTGCTTTTACAATTCTCTCTTTGTACTTACCCTTTGGCATTTTAAAAATGGGCTCCAGATGTGGAAGTAAAGCCATCTCCAGCACATTGGTGGTCAAAACCATGGTGGAGTGAGAGACGTCCCCAGATCTTTCCCCTTAAAACATCTAAAACTCAACAAAAAACACCCAAAATGCACACCAGCATGTCTGTGCATAGGATCTGCGCATAAGAGCTACCACAGGTCAGAAACCTGGGAGTCAGGCTGTAGACTGGGAGAAATAAAGAAGCTGCTTGACAGAGCTGTGAGCCGTATATGCCCGAGTAGTGCCCAAGGTTCAGGGAAGAAAGAGAAGTAGGGACAGCAGAGAAATAACAGTTGATTATTACCAGCCGCAGTGGTAAAATGCAAGGCTGAGCCACAGCCCCTATCCACCAACCCGGAGGGCTTCTCACCCAATATCCTCTGAGACCGAACACTGTGGAGCCACAGGGGAATCTGAGCAAATGCTGTTGAAACTGTTGCTAACACTGACAGGGACTGAGACTGAGGGTAGCAAGTGTGATTGGATATCTATATATTAAAAGAAAGGCATTATTAAGGCTTTGTATAAAGCAGAGATCCAAGAGGCTTAGATGCCAACTATTGGAAACCAAAAGAAAATACCTTTTTTACAACAGACTAAAGAGAGACCTTTATATAATAAATTATTTTTCTGGGGGAAAAAAAAAGCAGAATACACGTCCATTAATGCCCAGGTGGAGAAATAGTCCATCGAACGCCATGAAAAACCAAGGTAACAAGGTATCTCAGAAAGAAAGAGAAAAATCTCCAGAAAATAAGCTTAAAGACATAG
>NW_006442490.1:1673710-1674364 GCF_000325575.1 Pteropus alecto | reverse complement strand
AAGATATGTGCACACCGATGTGCATAGCAGCATTATTCACAGTGTCCAGGACATGGAAGCAACTGAAGTGTCCTATGATAGATAGTTGCTACATATATACAATGGAATATTACTCAGCCATAAGAAGAGATTAAATACTGCCATTTGGGACAACATGGATGGACCTCGAGATAATCATGCTAAGCGAAATCAGCCAGAGAGAAAAAGTTGAAAATCACATGTGGGATATAAACCTAAAAGCAACAAAGGAACATGACAAACATGCAAAGAATCATGGACATGGGCTATAGACCAGTGGTTACCAGAGGGCAGGGGGTGGAGGAGGAGAGGAGAGGTAATGGATAAAGGGGGTCAAATATACAGGGGTAGGGGGAAGGTGAAGTGGGTAAAGGGGATCAAATGTATGGTAGCTGAAGGAAACTGGACTTTGGGTAGTAAACACACATTAGAATATATGGATGTCAAATTTTAACGTACACCTGAAAATTATATAATTCTATCAACCAATGTTACCCCAATAAACTTAATTAAAAATAATTTCAGGATTGATAAAACAACTAAATGATCAGAATGATTTCTTTAGCAAGGAGATTGAAACCCACACGAAGAACCAAATAGAATTTATATAGATGTAGAACACACTGCAAGAGATGA
>NW_006442490.1:1669556-1672858 GCF_000325575.1 Pteropus alecto | reverse complement strand
ATGTTCATAGCAGTATTATTCACGGTGGCCAGGACATGGAAGCAACTGAAGTGTCCTATGATAGATGATTGGCTAAAGAAGCTGTGGTGCATATATACAATGGAATATTACTCAGCCATAAGAAGAGATGAAATACTGTAATTTGGGACAACATGGATGGACCTGGAGATAATCATGCTAAGCGAAATCAGCCAGACAGAAAAGGTTGAAAATCACATGATATCACTTATATGTGGAACATAAACCTAAAAGTAACAAATGAACAGGAAAAACACAGACTCATGGACATGGACAATAGACTAGTGGTTACCAGAGCGGGGTAAGGTAGATGTGGCAAAAGGGGTCAAATATGTGGTGACAGAAAGAAATCTAACTATGGGAAGTGAACACGCAATATAAATATATATATGCCTTACTGTTAACATGTACAGCTGAGACTTACCAGATTTTGTTAACCAATGTCATCATAAAAGGTAAATTAAAAAATAAAAATATATATATTAAAATGATGCATTTTGGTGTGGGCCTCTTTGGGTTCATCTTGTTTAGGAATCTATGCTTCCTGATATGTTATGTTTATTTCTTTTACCAGATTCAGGAAGTTTTCTGTCATTATTTCTTCAAATAGGTTTGCAATTCCTTGCTCTCTCTTCTCTTTCTGCCTATGATATCTGGTGTGGGCCTCTTTGGGTTCATCTTGTTTAGGAATCTATGCTTCCTGGGCTTATATGTTTATTTCTTTTACCAGATTCAGGAAGTTTTCTGTCATTATTTCTTCAAATAGGTTTGCAATTCCTTGCTCTCTCTTCTCTTTCTGATACCCCTATGATATGAATGTTCTCCTGCTTGATGTTTCCCAGAGGTCCCTTAAACTATCCTCATGTTTCTGGATTCTTTTTTCTTTTTGTTGTTCTTATTGAGTGTTTTCTGCTACCTTATCTTCCAAATCGCCGAATCGGTTCTCTCCTTCATCCCTCTAATGTATTCTTCAGCTCAGTTATTGTATTCTTAATTTTTGACTAGTTCTTTTTTATGTTTCACCATTGTATGTCTATCACCATTTAATGTTTTCTATCTCTTTGTTGAAGTTCTCACTGAGATCATTGAGCTTCCTTATAACCAGTGTTTTGAACTGTGCATCTGGTAGATTGCTTGTCTCCATTTTCTTTGGTTCTTTTTCTGGAGATTTTTTCCATTTTTTTCATTTGGGACATGTTTTTTTGTCTCCCCATTTTGGCTGCCTCCCTGTGTTTGTTTCTATATATTAGATAGAGATACTATGTCTCCTTGAATATATTAGAGTAGCCTTATACAGTAGGTTTCCTATGGGGCCCAGTTGTGCTGTCTCCCAAGTCACCTTAGCCAGGTACTCACAGGTGTGTCTCTTGTGTGGGTTGTGTGTGCCCTCCTGCTGTGTTTGAGCATTGGTTGATATTTGCACATCAGTGGGAGTGACTGACCTTCAGGTTAATTGATTGTGAGGACTAGCCATCACTACAGTGGAGGAAGTGTTGTGCAGGGGCTTACCCTTTAAAGCAGCATTTGCTTTAGTGGGGTTCTGGTGCCTGCCTATTCTGTCCTTTGGGTGCATCATTTGTGGAGGTGGTTGGGTGGTGCTCTGGTGTTGTCTGAATCTGGCCTCCAGGTGTCTTGGTTTTGGGGCCTCTTGAGAGAGCCTCTATTGTAGGTCAAGGTCAGTCATCTCCTCCTGTGTCTTGCCCAGTGTCACTCGTTATGAGCTACAATATGATTCGCATATGGTTTTCACTTGTGTGAGGCTTGGAGGTGCCTGGGAGATGCCAAACTGCAGACTGAGGCCAGCTGCTGTTATTGCTAGGCTCAGAGCTGCTCAGCAAGTGGTACCTAGCATGCAGAGGCCAGATGTTGATTGCTGGGAGTTGCGAACCTTTGAGAGATTTTAGGAAAGTCCATAACATGAGCCAAGACAAGCTATTTTTATGGAAAAGCCATTGGAAGTGGCTTGTATGGGCCCAAAACATGGGTGGGGTGTGGTACAAGGGAATCACCAGAGTGGAGTGACCCCTCTTACCCAGGTTGATGGAGACTCAGATATAGTGGTTGCCTATGTCTCCACACTGGGGAATGCGGAGGATTGGCCTCAACAAAGAGATAATGAATTATGGCAGTACTTTTGTCTGGGAGAAAGCTGCCCCTCCAGCTTTCACCCTGAAGCCAGACAACTCAGTTCATCCCTGTATGTCCCTGGTGCTTTTCAAGCCACTGCTTTAGCACCGTAAATCTGTACATGGGCCCTTTAAGAGGAACTTGAGCCACTCTCTTTCTCACTCTGCCACAGTCTGCCTGGTTTTCACAACCAGAGTTATGAAGAATTCTCTTTCTGGCACTGAAATCTTGAGCTGGAGAGCCTGATGTAGGGCTGGGACTGTTCGCTCCTTCGTGGGAACCTCTGCATCCATGATATATCCCTCCTGATTTTTAACCGCCACACGTGCTTATGGGACCAGCATGTTCTGTGTTTCCACCCCTACTACCTGTCTCAACTTGGTTTCTTCTGTATGTCCTTAGTTTTAGGATTTCGTTTCAACTGGACTTCAGGCAATTCTTTTTGATGGTTGTTGAGTAGTTGTAATTTTAATGTGGTCGTGAGAGGAGGCAAGCACGGCATTTACCTATTCCACCATCTTGACTGGCTAGGTATAATTTCTTGAAAATGAGAAGCAATATTAAGTGGAAAGACAGAAATGTATAGAAAGACATGCTATCTGCTTAAAAAAAGATTGACCTGTACATCAGAAAACCAGGTGTCTGGTCTCTGCTTTACTACTAGCCAACTCTGAGAACTGGGAAGTAACCCTGTCCTTTCACTGACCCTATTTCATCTAGTATAACACTGTGCAATAAAACTTTCTGCAGAGATACAAAAGTACTATCTGTGGTGTCTAATATGGTAGTCACATATAGTTATTGAACACTTGAATATGGCTAATGAGACAGAGGACCAGAATTTTAATTGCATTTAATTTTAATTCAAATAGCGACGAGTGGCTATTAGCTACTATATTGTACAGCATAGATCTATAAAATATGGTGCTTGTAGGAATAGCTTAATACCTTGCCAGTTCTGGAAATTCTATTGTGGTATCTACTTCAATGTGGCTCATACTTTAGGTTGGCTGACCCAAATCTTATCCCCACTCCAGAGTGTTGAGGACATTTTACACAACTATCAACAGACAGCAGGAGAAATCTACTGAGTTCGTGTACCTGATAAAGAAAAGAGACACCTGGAAAGATTTGTTTTGCCATTCAACATTCACTCT
>NW_006442490.1:1655590-1669524 GCF_000325575.1 Pteropus alecto | reverse complement strand
AGCCTTCCCATATCAAGGGATAATAATATGAAGATGAACACTGCAATAAAGAAGCCTTATTAGTTCCAGGAGACAAGAAGTATGAAGATGAAATATAGCCAAGAATTGAAGAGTGGAAATATTTCTTAGAACCTGGTTCCTTGAAGATGTCATTGAACCACTGCAATAACCATCATATTTATTTAAGCTACTGTAGTTTTGTTTCCTTACCTTCAGTTGAAAGCCCAAGACCACTGGATATTGAATACTATGAGTTTTAAGTCCAATGTTTGGGAGAGAAAAAGTTGTTTTAGATTAGATTATTGGAAAGCTAACAAATTCAGGAGGGCAGAGTAAAATGAAAGATCATAAGAGCATTGATCCTTAATGATGTAGAGCTACTTATACAAGGAGTGAATTTACTGCCAACATACTTTCTGTGATGTGACCTTATAGCTGAGGTTACATGCAGCAAACATAACCAAATGATATTCAGTTTTAACCATTAATTCTATATTAATTTTAGGAAAAAGCCTTAAATAAAAATTTTGACAGCCCAAGATATAGTTGTTATGTGAAAAATAAAATAATTAAACTCCTACTTATTTAAGCCACTAAAGTTACTTCCAGTAAATGGCCTGCTTGTTTTTAGTATATAATAAATGGGATTTCGATAGTCAATGATGGAGTAGTAAAAAATAGAGATGAGATTATAGAAATGAGTGATCAGCATCAACAAGGGTAAGGCAGTGGGAAAGAATGAAGCACATTGCAAGAGTAGTTAATATTCCCTTTAGATGGAGAATTTGGTGCTATGAGCCACTAGAATGTGAAATTTAATAATAAGTTCAAGGTGTGGTCCCAGGGATGAAGGGTGAAAATATATTTTATGAGGGTGGAGTTTGAGTTCAAGAGAGATTGCAGTAAACAACTGGACATACATTTAGGGAGCTCAGACAACACATCTAGATGGGAATGGAAATAACATTCAGATTGCAAGTGACATCTGATGCCATATGTGTGACTGAACACAGTGGGCCTAAATGTTTATAGAGCTTCAGAACCACTTGAAGAGCTGACTTCAAAATGATAGTGAATGTTTCTGTGACCACCAAAAATGTGAAAAATGTAAAATTTAATTTTTATTCCTATTAAAAACTTTACCAAATGAATTTCACACTTTTGGAAAGAAGTCCCTTCACAGATATCACTGGAAGCATTGACTTGACTATCTTTGGGTTATTTTCAGTTGGAAAGAGAAAATGTTTGTGTTTTCAGCCAGAAGGTTGTTTGTACAAAGTTTACCAGAAAAAGGCGGAAGGCTGTTGTGTGCATTTCAGGGAGAGCATGAGAGTGCTGAGCAGACCAGGAATCGAATGTAGTGGACTATTGTTGATTTTGTCAATCTGCAGGCAATCAGAGCGCTGCCTGACTTTCACGATAATCCATAACCGCTGTCCACTGAGATTGGTGCAAGGGGTTGCACGTGAGCTATGTGGAGAAAATTAGATCCCCTTAAGTTTCAGCATCTCTTCTTATAATGTAGACAAAGGCGAGCACTGGTAGCTGTCTCCTCTTGGCACATAGAGAGGGCTTTTCTGTGTTAAGAAAGAGCTAAGACTCAGAAAACAAGAGAAATCAGAGCTGTAAAATAGAATGAAAGATACTGTGTGTGAAACTAAGTGCCACCACAGGATTTCTCAATAACATGCCATAATTTTTCTTTTTTGCTTAAAAGCTAATTTGAATTGCTTTTCTTTCTGACATCTTCAATTGAATGTGACTCCACTAACATAACATGTGTACAGTACTTGGTTCAGAATATATGGTTATGTTAAGAAAGCAGGATATTAACCATCCATATAGTATGAGCTCATGTCTTCTTAAAAATATTCATAGAAAAAGATGTATAGGGCTAACATTTTCTACTGCTGATACAAAACAGACTCGTACTTTAGACAAGCAAAGAGTTAAATAGGATTAATCTTTTCACATGAAAATTCAGGAGCCGGGTCAATGTTTTTATAAATGTAAGTAAATCTCACCTCCCTTTGCATGCCAGTGAACCTGTATGAGGTTGGGAAATGCTTGGACTTAGGAACTCTTGGTGCTGATGAGACATAAAAGATCCTTAGCCTCACAGCCAAGTTTGTCAGATAAGGACCTTCAGGTCAATGAAGTTTTAAGTGTCTGAGCCAAGACTAGGACCCAGAGTTCCTACCTAAGTTCCCACCTAATTGCAGAGTCTCTTATCTAATTACAGTCTTTTCCTTTCCAGTCTATTCATTAGGTGTACATTCTGGAGATGAGGAACAGCACAAAGGCCCAAAGTCCAAGGAGTTGGGTTAGGTAGAAGGAGCATGTTGGGGGTAATAAGGATATTTGTTATTTCAGTAACTCAACTCTCCTGGATAAAATCCAAGAACTTCTGCCTTATCCTGATTTCCATTTCCTAATGCACAGAGTTAGAGTCCATTCCAGGGACTCCACTTCTTACATGCAGGCAAGAGGTTAACAGCCTTCCAGAGAATTGAAAGAAGTGACTCATTCAAAGTCTTCTAGACAGCATTTAATTCTTGAACTATAGATAGGGCTGACTGGGTGGGAGTGACATTGGTCTCACAGCTTCATTTAACTTTTTCCCACCTTCCTCTTTTCCACTCACTTTCCATTTTCCCTCCTGAGTTTTAATGATGCAAACAGCATTGAGGCACCATCATCTTCCACACCTAAACTAAAATGGATTCACATAATAGTTTTATAGCACTGAGCATTCAAGTCACAACTGCTGCCTGGTTTTCCTTGCTCTGTCTTAATAACGGCCAACAGAAAATACTCTCAGAGGCCTTTATAGGAAAGCAGAGCACTTCTTAACATAATAATAGCATCTTAACAATTCACTAGAATGCATTACTGGCTTAGCTGTTTTTAAGATTCTGATTCTTTTCCAAGCTTCTGCTGCACGTTTTTCTTCTTACTGCCCATAATGAACTTCATTCTTTTAATTTATCAGTCACTCAGAATGTGAGTGACTTGAAAATTGAAGACCACCCATTTGGATAATTTTATATGCTATAATAATGATTAATGATACAACCTAAATAAGCATATCGAACCTTACTCTCGCAATTCTAGTCCTACGTTCTATTATCCATTCAATCTAGCCCACAGAATAATTGGTTCTTAGGTACCATCATTGAACTGCAATGTTGACAATAAAATTGCAGGTGTCATTTATCAGTTAACATCAGTTACAGTCTTAGAAGACAATCATAGAGATGGCTGCTGCTTACATACAGATGGCTAAAATTCCAGTTTCAAAGATGGTCCTGAAGTACAGTAGTTAGTTAAGGAGCTCAGTTACTAAATATATCTTTAAAATAATATATTTGAAATTTTCAACAGACACATGCTCATGAATACTTGGAAATGCAAAAAAAAAAAGCCTAAAGTTTCAATGACTGATTGCACAGACAAATTTGCATTTACTGAAAGGGGCAGGGCATGGGGGAAATACTGCTTTCACTGAGTTTTTAAGAGAAAAGGTATATAGCAATTGGTGGGGTTGAGAGGAAAGGATGTAATTCACAACACTAGTTTCTTGACTGAATGGGGGTACCCTAGCTCTCAGAACATTGTCAGTTACAGAGTGGAGTTGCACAGATGCAGCAATGGCCCTTGTAGTGCAAGTCGTCACATTTGGTGTCAGGCAACGTAAATCACAATTAAGAATGCAAACCCCCACCAGAGACCAAGATTAAAGTCAGCCACGGAGTTGAATTATTATGTGAAATACCTCTGTGACATTAAAACACAAAGAGACAAGCCAAATTGCCCTTTAAATAATTGTAAGCACCAAACTTCCACATTGGGAATTTCTTTATCTGTCCTTTACATGTAGATAATACTCTAGCTATTGACCCCACTGATCCTCCATGGTTAGAGAAAGAGATGGAGACTGTCTTGGTTATCTCAAGCTGCCATAACAAATACCATGGACTAAGAGGCTTTAAAAACAGAAATTTATTTTCTCACAGTTCCCAAAGCATGGCTTGTCTTCTGATGAGACCTCTCTTCCCAGCTTGCAGGTGGCTGCCCTCCCACCGTGTTCTCACAAGGCCTTTCCTCAGTGTGTCTGCATGGAGAGAGAGATCTCTCTCATTCCCTTTTCTCTTCTTATAAGGCCACCAATCCTATTTGATTAGGACCTCACCCTTATGATTTTATTTAAACTATATTACCGCCTTAAAAGCCCTATCGCCATATACAGTTGCATTGCGGGGTAAGGTTTCAACATATGATTTTGGTGGGGACAAAATTCGGTCCATAGCAGAGGTGATGCCTTTTGGGGCTATGAGAATAATTATTTTGTTCTAATGAAACCTATTCTTTCTACATGAGAATAATCCACAGGATATAATAAGCAGAACATGAGTATAACTGGGGTTCTAAAGCTATCTATTAAAGACATTGTCCATGCAGAAGAGAAATAAGTAATCAGTAGTATTTCGGTAGCAATTTTTTTAAAAAAGGTGTATGGTAAATCAATCTTAGCAATAGAATTCCAGTGCCATTAAACTGTGGACACTTAAGCTCTCCTTCTCAAATATCTGAGCATGCCCATTTTCTACCTCTTCTCTCTCACAACCCCTTGCTGCCAACAGGGAAGGTGTGGTGGTAATTGGTTTGGGCCTTTTTACCCTCCTGCCTGAATCTCTTAACATTCCTCACCCTCACTCCTTTCTGATCCTTATGAATGTATTTTCTGAAAACAGAGAGCTACAGATTCCTAGGAAGAGACAAATAAAAGATTTCTTTTTGTCAGGTGCTAGACTAGCAACCCAATGACTCAGAAGCAGAGAGTTGAGACAAGAAGGCAGCATTTGAAATTGCATATAATCATAAGATTCGAATCAGGTGAGTCATTCTAATTATAAATTTAAAAAGCCATCCAAAAGCGGTTTTCTTTTTTGCACTTGGGTGTGCTGAGAGGATCCTGACTTAAGGCAGTTTATAAAACAATAAAAACACTATAATTATTAACTGCCATTATGATTGTTATTATATTAAATCTTTCTATCTTTTACTGACCACCAAAGCTCATTTCTCTTAAGGGGAAATAGAAGGCAAATTGGTTTCAATCCTGCCACAAATCTTGTGAATACTCATATTAATTCAACAATATTCTCAGGATTGGTAAATGACAATAAATATGGCCCCCAAATACATTCGCCATAAGCCATGCTTTCTAGCATCTTTGTCTCACTATCCATTGCAACCATAACAGACTGGAAACTGATCCCTAAACTCACTCAGACTTTTCATGAGCTCAACCTGTGCATGCATTCTCTCATCTTCATAGAAGCTGTATCCTTCAGTAAAACCATAATTATTATTATTTTTTAAAAAATTTATTTTAAATAGACTTTATTTTTTAAAGTTTTAGATTTAATGCCCATTGGATCAGTAGTGACACGCCTCTTTCATTTCTAATAGTAGTAATTTGTGGCTTCTCTTTTTTATCTTCATTTCCCTGGCTAAGTGTTTATCCATTTTATTGTGCTTTTCAGAGAACTAGATTTCATTTTCTTTGATTTGCTCTATTATGTTCCTGTTTTTAATTTTACTGATTTCTCCTCTTTTTTATCATTGCTTTACTTTTTTCTTCTGTCTGCTTTAGGCTAAAATTGTTCTTTTTCTAGCTTCCTAAGGTATAAGCTTAGATTAATTGATCTTAAATCTTTCTTCTTTTCTCATATATGCATTTAAATGCTATAATTTTTCCTTTAAGCACTGCTTCTGCTGCATACCCCCAAATTCTGATGTTATATTTCCCTTTTTGTTTAGTTCAATTTTTCTTTTATTTCACTTGAAACATCTTCTTTGATCCATGTGTTATTTAGAAATAGTTGATTAATCTAGTATTTGGGGATCTTTCAGCTATTTTTTTGTTATTGATTTTTAGTTTAACCTTATTGTGTTCCAAATACATACTTTACATGACTTCTATTCTTTGAAATTGGTTTAGGTAATTTTTATGGCCCAGAGCATTAACTATGTTGGTGAATGTTGCATGTGAGTTTGAAAATATGTACTCTGCTGTTGTTGGATGGAGTAATCTATGAATTTCAATTAGATCAAATTGACTAATGGTGTTTATCAGATCAGCTATACCCTTACTGATTTTTTGCCTGCTTAATCTATCAATTAATGAAAGAGAGGAATTGAAGCCACCCGCTATAATAGTGGATTTGCCTATTTCTCCTTGAAGTTCTATCAGCTTTGCTTTACATATTTTGACAAGCGCATTCAGGATTGTGATGTCTTGGAGAACTGACTCCTTTTTATCATTATGTAATACTCCCTGTATCCCCAATAATGTTCCTTGTTCCGAAGTCTACTTTGTCTGAAAATAATACAACTACTTCGGCTTTCTTTGTTTAGTGTTAGCATCTTTAGCCAAACCTTTACTTGTGAACTAATTGAATATTTATATTTGAAGTGAATTTCTCTAGACAACACATATAGTTGGGTCTTACTTTTTCATCCTCCCTGAAAATCTGTTTTTAAATGATGTATTTAGACCTTTTACATTGAAAGTAGTTATTGATACAGGTGGATTAATACCTACTATGTTAGTAACCATTTTCTATTCACTGTTCTTATTCTTTTTTTCTTCCCCTCTCTGGTTTAATTGAGCATTTTATGTGATTCCATTTTATCTCTTCTCTTAGCATATCAACAACACTTTAAAATAAAATTTAGTGATTCCCCTAGAGTTTACAAGATATATTTACAACTAATCTAATTTCATATAATAACACAACACTGCTTCACATGTAGGACAAGTTCTTTATAACAGAGTATCCCCAATTTCAAACTCTCATCCTTTACAATATCATTGTCAATAGATTCACCTAATAGATTCACCTAATAAATTCACCTAATTCAACCACCTAATACTCTGTTACTTTTATTTGAAGTTACTTATAAAATAAATTAATAATAGTTAAATTAAAGATTTTATTTTACCTTCATTTATCCTTTTTCCCATACTTTTTTCTATGTGAATCTGATTTTCTACTTAAATCATTTTCATTCTCCCTGAAGAACTTCTTTTAATATCCCTTGCAGGGAAGGTCAACTAGTAATATTAGACTAAAAAATTCAAAAACTCCTCAGACTTATAAAAGTTGAGTCTCTTTCAAGCATTGCGCTGTGGCAGAAGACACCATGACACATCCAGCAGTTAATTTCATCTGCTCTAAAGTCCATTTGCCTGGGTTTGAATCCAAGCTCAACTGGGTGAGCAAGAACTGAAATGCTTTAAGGTTCATTATCCTTATCTCACGTTTATAAAGTGAAAATTAGTACTCACCTCAGCAGGTAGCTGTTAGAATCTAATGCTGTTCATACTTTGGCTGGCACATAATAAGCACTCAATAAATAATAATTGTTATTGTTTTGGGTGCCATTATTCACAGAACTGAAATCTGGGGACAAAATTAACAATGGAAAAATAATAATCTAAGCATTATAGATATGGAGGCTCCCTGTGATCACCAGGATAGTTGTAGTCTTGCTCCTCTAAGTTTTCTCCCCCCTAATGCAAAGCTCTGGGACTTCCACTCTTTTGAGTGTCATCAAGCCATAGGAACCAAGACTGCTCCACAAATAAGTTCAGGACGTCTCTCAACCGTAGTATATGGACATCTGCTTGCTTGCCCTTCACTCCTCCTCTTCCTTAAAAGCACTGACAACAATCTCCAAAAGATTATTAAAAAGCAAAGAATGATCCAAGATGTAAGATACAAGAAACAGGCCTTTGAAAGTACAGGCATCCTAATAATTCCTAATACTCTATCATTCTGCTCTGTAAAAATACATCCTATTCAGCAGATTAGTGTAAGAGCACAAAAGAATGACAACAGGCTATCTCCATTCCCTTCTTTATGACCTAGCATTTTACAAATCCAAGATGTTGAATGTTAAATGATAGAAATGGGCATGAATCAAACTGGAATTCAATACTGCATGAAGTGGAGATATAGTATATGAGAGGTTTGGGTTTTGTGCAAACATTTCTCTAAGAGCTTGAAGCACTCTTCTGTTGTGACAAGTGACTGTGTGACACACAGGTCATAATTACTATACTTTATGATTCTGTTCTATGGAAATGCTTTTGTTCAGCATATTAGTGTAAGATCACAGAAATCTGGCAATAGTCCAGATAGTGGTCTTTCTTTGAAATCAGACAGAGAATTTAAAAAAACATTATTTGCCATAATATATATTTTTTTAAATGTTATTTTCCTAATGGTAATGATTTAAATTTTAATTTTTTTTCATCCTGGATTTTCTTCTTATAGTTTCTATGAATGCTTAAAAATATTAGGTATATTATCACACTATACTTACAATGAGAGTAAAAATTAATAATGTTTTAAAAGTTGAATCAATTAGTGTAAAAGATTCACTAATAAATGTACCAGGGTGATCTTTAAGGCAAACCATGTCCAAATGTTATACCAGCAAAGTTAATCTTAACATTACTAGGATGGTTTAATATTAAGCTTCAGAATACAGTAAAAATAGATAATTATAGTGTTTTTTCCAAATATTAAGCACAATAAAATATTTGCTCTATTAACAACCTTGACACATCTTAAAAGAGACTATAGAGAAATTTATGAATTTGTTGGAGTTGATGGTTTCTCAAGTCCTAAGATATTGTCCTCTGGAATACCCTTTCTGCTTCCTAAATCCAAATATAGAGGTGCAGTCTTTGCAAGCCTTTTGTGAATGCTCCAATGGGGCAGAATGAACAGCAATGTGTATTGAGAGTCTTATTTCCCTTCAGTCACTTCTAAGTATGAAAGACATGCCCCCGTTTGTTACTTCCAAAATTCAAAATTACAATCTGTGTATGCTTTCACAGGTTGTGAAGTGAGAAAGAGCATGTGAAACTCTTGTCCTAATACAAGCAGCAGCTTAAGTGAAGGATGAATGGGAAAGAAGATTTAAGAAACATTCCTTCAAAAAAATAGTGTCCTCTAGCTCCAAATTCTGAGATGAAGCTCCAAGATCAGAAGCCTCACTCTTATCTCCCAATCCTGCTTTGGGCATCTCAAGATAGTTTGTGCTGATTTTTATTATTATTATTATTATTTACCTGTTGCCTGTACTCACCGACAATAAAGAATTTCTGTTCAAATAGAAGGATTTGGTTAATTACCAGGCAGGAGAATCTGGTAGGGCTAAGTGTGCTAGGAATCTTGCAGCAAGTGGGAGTCTGGATGAGCTCATTAGCTGGAAAATTACCATTTAGTACAAAACAAAACATTATTGCAGGAAAATTCTCAAGAATTTCTGTGACAGAAGGGATGCTATATATTCCAAGGCGTAAAGTTAACTACAGAGCTTAAATTAAATGATTTCTTGATATATATTAAAGAAAACACTATTTGGATTATCAAGGCAGTATTTTGGGGATATTCTGCCAATTAAGAATGAGTGAATTAGCAACTCATATGAATAGAGTGCTTACTACAAATTTCTAAATTTATAATTTTCTGGACAAGGGGACTCCTACATGATTAACCTCCCCCCTTCCTCTGTTTGTTAATTGAGGTGCTTTTAAATGGCTCATTTAATGCATGACTTTGTACTATATTTACCCAGATTCAAGAGAAGTGGGTATAGAAATCAGCTGTGGAACAAGTTCACAAAATAAATTCTATTCAAGGCCCAGGAACGGAATTGTGAAAGGCAACCTTCAAGATGTTTTGACAAATAAGGAAGTCTATAATTGGTCTCTTATGTTGCATAATGACATTCCAAAGGAAGGAGAATGTATATTTTCATTATAAATTAAGGGGGAGGACAGGGGGAAGTGAGGATTATTTTTTATTCATTAGAGAATGTACCTGAATATTAGAAATAATCACATCTGTGTGTACTATCAGAACAGTTAGAGTCACAATTATGAGTGAGAAACTTAAGAAGGCCTATCAAGAATGGGACCTATGAAAGATTCAAGGAATAGGGGGTGGAGTGGGGTGTCAACTGTGGCCTAGAAAAGGTTTTCCAATGACTCATGAACTTCACAATATTGAAAATGTGTTCCCAGAACACAGAATAAAAAATGAAAGAGACAGATGTAAGAAGAAATATAAAAGTTACAGAGGTTTGGTCTAGGAGACCCAATGTCTATCTGACTAATAAAATATCTAAAAAGATAGAAGAAAAAAAGTAGAAAGAAGAACATAACCAACACTGGAGCCATGGTTCTGAACCTAGAATTATATACCAAATGTACCAATCAAGAGCGATACTCAAATAAAGGTATTTTCAAATAATTAACCAGGTCAGAAGCTCTGCTTTACACATACTTTTCTTAAGAGCTTACTTAATAATTTACTCCAGCAAGATAAGGTGATTATAAAACAAAATGAGTGCTTTAACAACCTTGATAATATAAGAGCAAAGGTATGTTTGACAGAGTGCAGAATGTAAAAGGAAAGAAATAAAGGGAAGGACAGAAGTGAAAAATAAATGTCAAGCACAGAGTCTTGACGCAACAAGAGATGGATACTGAAGTACAGTGGCTGAAGTTGCAGAGGTAACTAGTAGAGAAATTAATAGTGATGTAAATTCTGGGTAAAGAGACAAAAGAAAAGATGAATGACAGTGGGGTAAATGAGCTATTAGAGCAAAAGACCAAAATCTCCCAATATAAAAATTTTAATAATGGTTATTAAGATAATATATATAGATAGCAAAATAGCCACAAGAACAAAAAAATCAACTAGGAAGGAAGGGTAGAGAAACATAAGAGAGAAGGCTCTTGATATTCATTACAAGCCCATTCATATGTTTTAAAGCATTTCTATTTTTTCTTCAAAATGTTTTTAATTTAAATAAAAAGCAGTAAGTTCAACCTTTATGATATCTGTCCTCTTCTCCAGTGTGATGGCATATTCTAGGTCTAGCCACCCACTTGTCATGAATGTGGATACTTTGAGCTCTCCCTCTTTACTCTAAGGACTCCAGGGAACCTACTCATTTATCACACGCTCACATGACCACACTTTCTTGTGAGTCTTTAGGATATGGTCTTGGCAGCACTCTTGGTACGTCACTAGTATCTTTGTTGCTCTTGTAATAAAATTCTTTCCCCTATAACATTTAATTACTCTAATTTTCCAGTTGATTTGATGTGTTTAATGTAAGTTACATAAATTTTTCATGTGAATGACAGAATGTTGATGGTCTGATTTATCGTCCAGACATATTAAAATGAACTAATTTTCTCTTCTCAGAAAACTGTGAGTGTTTGGGTGGCATTTGATTATTATTGGCTGACATATTTAAGCTCTGGGGTGAGTATAAAGATATTTTCAATTTAATAGGTTTAACATGTCATTATTTGATGTTGATGAACTTCTACTTGTTAGGAGAAAAATCTCCCAGAAATAATGAACTTATTTGGATATCCTGATACTTGAAGCTTCAGTTATACAAAACTTGAGTATTAAATTAAATCATATTGTATAAAAACTAAAACAAACACACATCCCAAAATGAGCAAAAGAATATTTGAAGGCTGAAATAAGTCACCTACAGACGAGTTTACTGAGAGGTTTTGAAATGCTTTCAGTAGAGCCTTCGAAACGCCACTGAGCGTCCCTACACAAGGTACCATCTCCTTGTGTAGTTGTACGTTACTCTCATCGCTTATTTGAATACATAAGTTAAATAGTGAGTTATTAAGTATCCTCAATTTATTCTCTTAATATAATAGAACTCAATACTTGTTTGCTGAGTTAATGAAGTAAGAAGTGATGGTTATCCAAACCTGCTTCATGGAATCTAAAGAAATAAGTATATTTAATGGTTCTATTTATTTCCTATTTTGTCCAATGATTTCCCCAACTTCGCAGAACACATATGCCTAAGAAAGACACTCCCTTGTGTCTATGCCTTATAGTAGCACTTCTGAGTGCTGACTTAAAGCTTTAGATCCAGATCCAGGCCTCAATCATAGTACTTACTATTTTCCACGTTCTAATTACATGCTTATAAAGAAATTAGAAGCACATAATTATAAAGCATACTTATTACATGCTAAGGAGCTCCTGGAAGGCTAAACTCCTATGGAACTAAACTATGTATACTACATCACTGTCCTCTTTCCACCCCTAACATTAATCTAACTTTGGACACAAGCATATAAAAATGTCAGTGTAAAACTTTGGATTCTAGAAGAATGGCAAATCTTTTCTAATGGCTGAATGACACATGCAGTACATACCAGTTGCTCTAAGTAATGAAAAATGAACCACCTAATTACATAACATTTCTTCCTAAACATTGATGCAGTTATCAAACGGGGATGTGGTCACAGCATAGTGATACATACTCTTGACCTAGTCCTCTCTCTGGCCTTATGACTGGCCATGTGGCTGTAAATAAATTATTTAAGGTCATTATCGTTCCATTTCTTCATCTGAAAAAGGGGCTAATTTACTGCCTTTGTTTAACTGTCAACTTCCTGCAAATGTGAGTTTTGAGTTCTCCAAAAGAGATGCACAGTGGAATAGAAATAACAATACAAAGATTGCAGTGTCAGCTCAGTCAGAATCTGTGTGGCCATTATCTTGCTAAGTTGCCGTTTCTTCACTCATACAATAGAAAATGATCTCCAAGTACCCACATCTCTCTGACAGTCTGAGACTGTGGACTAAGTATTAGAGAAGAGTATTGAGAAGCTCCTAAAGATAGCCAAGCTGATCTTATCAGGGATTCAATATGAACGAGAACATAAATGGCCATTTGTTCATTTCCCAGTGATAGATGCAATGTCTCTTTATATGAATATACTCCCTTAACTTCTAGGTACTCTGTACCTTTTTCATTTCCAGGTCCACTGGAATATTTGGTTGAATTCATTCTCTCTCTCTCATTCTCTCTTTCTCTCTCTCTCTCTCTCTCTCTCTCTCTCTCTCTCTCTCTCTCGCTCTCTCTCTCTCTCTCTCTCTCTCACACACACACACACACACACACTTAAGAAAATTTCCTCTGAGAAGCTTGGATGAAGTAGCTGGTTTCATTTTCACACTCAGGAAAGCAACTAGTATGTGGCACAAAGCAGCCATTCCTTTTCTAACCTTGCAAAATAATCATTGTTACAACTGTGTGTGTATATATGTGCACACATCTGTTTGATACTCTTGAAGAACACTAAAATTCTCTGATCAGATACATTTTCTCACCAGTTCCTCTGGGGAGGAGTGCAAAGTTTAATGCAAAATTCAGCCCAAACTCTTAACACAAAGTGTTTCTAAATAACTCTGGAGATTTATAGCCTGAGTGTCGAATCATTGTTCTTTTATTTCTTGTCTAAATGCAAAAAAAAATAATTTTCTGGTCATAATTTCAGTACTTTTGGGACATTATCAGGACAGAAGTAAAAATAAGACATCATTATAATGTTCAGGTCCTATGGCTGAGTGTGACTAATAGCTGTGGTGTCAAAGAGGTAATAAACTGGTGAAGTCAGCTAGGAAAGATATAAGTCTGGTGGCAGCAGCTTATTTCAATAAGCAATTCAGCTTTAAGGATCACAGGTCTATCTGTGCCCTCTCACTTTTGTCCCCTTACCTCACACCTTTCTCTTCTCTTGAGTATTTTCCCTCTCTCCTCTGTGGATTCTTACTTTTGCTCTATCTTTGGAAAGCCAAAGCAAGTTGAACCCACTGTTAAGATTTTCTAAAACGTTTCTATCTAGATTGTGATGTTTCCTTCCCTTCACCTTATTATATAGATTAAGTGAATTTGTTGGTTTTGCCTAACTAGACTGTAGGGTCCTTGGGAAAAGGATAATTTCTTTGCCTTGTTGTTTTATGTTCTCTTAAATGTCTGGCGTCTTCTGAGTTTATTTCAAGTGTGTGATA
>NW_006442490.1:1651108-1655568 GCF_000325575.1 Pteropus alecto | reverse complement strand
CTTTCAATTCTGAGAAAATCTATTTTCTTCATTGTTTTTATCTCCTAAACGAGATTTGAAAATTACTATGGTATTTATCTTTCTCCGCCTGACTTATTTCACTCAGCATAATAACCTCTTGGTCCATCCATGTCGTTGCAAATGGTAGGATTTCATTTTTTTTTAATGGCTGAGTAATATTCCATTGTATATATGAACCATAACTTCTTTATCCAATCATCTATCAATGAGCATTTAGGTTGCTTCCATATCTTGGCTATTGTAAATTGTGCTGCCATGAACATAGTGGTGCATAGATCTTTACAAATTATTGTTTTGTTTTGTTTTGTTTTGTTTTGGATAAATACCCAGAAGTGCAATTGCTGGGTCAAAAGGTATATCCATTTTTAATTTTTGAGAAACCTCCAGACTGTTTTCCATAGTGTCTGTACCAATTTCCAATCCAACCAACAGTGTATGAAAGTTCCCTTTTCTCTACATCCTTGCCAATATTTGTTGTTCTTTGATTTATTGATGAGTATCTTTACATATTTTATTCCTCCTTTTTTTGAGTTGTATTAATCTATTGAATCCTCTGTGAAATCAGAAGAAGGAAGGCTAGGTAGAGAGTTATCTGTATTGCCCAAGTATTAGAGTTTAAGATAAACATGTGCAATAACATGAATGTAGCCACACGGAAAAGTAGAAAGGCAAAAATTTATCAACTCAGTGAATTAACATAGGCTATCAGAAGCCCTAATCAATAATTTCCAATGCCAAAGATTTCAACATAGAGGAACAAAATTAATACTATTAACTGTTACTACTATTATTTAATGAAGTTAATAATTTGTTCATTACAACTTTAGTTTATACAACTTTTTCAAAAGTCCAGTCCATGGGGAAAACAATCAGATGTTTTCTTGATGCTCCAGATGCTAGGAAGCATTAAACTAAGTAACACTTGTAGTCCTTCTAGCAAAAAAAAAAAAAGGATAAATTTATGATTCTATGAATTTCCTTGTTTCACAATGGTAACAGTCTCATACAAAGGCTAACTCCTCAAGCTCATGATATTTCATAATGAAGACAGCATTAATGACTGCTAGGTCTTTGAAGTAACTACAGGACTAAATCAGGCATTGTGGCAAGCAGCTTCCAAGATGGCCCACAAGGATCTGCACATCCTGATATTCACAACTTTATGTAATCCCCTCCCCTAGAGAGTGGGCTGGACTTATTGACTAGCTTTTAACAGAGAGAACAGAACGGAAGTAATGAGATGTCAAATCCATTATTAAAATACTATAGCTGCCATCTTAGGCATCGTCTCTTGTTCTCACTCACTCTGAGAGAAACCAACTGCCATTTTGTGAATTGTGCTGTGGAGAGGTCCAAGTGGCAAAAAACTGACACCTCCATTCAACAGCTATTCAGGATCTGAGGCCAGCCAACAACCACATGAGTGAGCTTGGAGGAAGATCTTCCTCCAGTTGAGCCTTAGAGACAATAAAGCTACAGCCAACAACTTGATCACAGCTTTGTCAAAGACCCTGAGCCATAACCATTCAGTTAAGTCATACCCATATCTTTCACCCACGGAAACTTTGAAATAATATTTTTTGATTTAAGCTGCTAAGTATTGAAGCTAATTTATATAAATAAAATAGTATATATAATATATATTCATATATTAGAAATCTAGTTTCATATATCTGAAATTTTCATTTATCACAAATACATATATAATTTCCTATATTACATGTATATTACAAATATCCATTTATAAGAGTAACCAACACTAAGCACCAAGAATAGCTTCTGTAGCCATTTCCCCCTCCATTCCAAACGCACAAGAGCTCTTCAAAGTTAATAAACTAAAATACAAGTTCTATATTACCTAGAAGCAATAATATGTGCCAAAGGGCAATGCTTTCTTTTAAAAAAATTAAAGATTTTTTAAAATATAGCTAACATACAATATTATATTAATTTTGGGTGTACATCGTACTTATTCAACATTTATCTACCGAAAGAAGTGATCACCATGATAAGTCCAGCAACCATCTGACAATGTACAATGCTATCACGATATTATTTACAATGTTCCCTATGCTGTACACCACATTTCCATGACTTGTTTATTTTATACCTGGAAATTTGAACCTCTTATTCCTCTCCATATTTCCCCATCTTTTTTTGAATTTTCAATTTCAGTTGACATTCAATATTATTTTATATTAGTTTCAGGTGTACAGAATAGTGGTTAGACATTTATCTATTTCATGAAGTGAACCCCTTGACTAGTCTAATATCCACCTGGCACCATATATAGTTATTACCATATCATTAACTATAGACTATGATTCTTCTTTTATGGCCATTTATTTCTACAGACATGTCAGAACCATTAAGAGGAAATCACAGCTGACTATGAATTAAAAAAGAATTAATCAGAGAGGAAAAAATGACATAGATGATAGAGGCTCTGTTCACCCCTCTGGCAACCAAATTGAAGTTGTGACAAAAACAAGGAGCAAACAGCAAGGAAAATCACCTGGGATCTAGATGAACAAGCCATACAACTAGGGAGAGAACTAAGAAACCACCCTGCAATGCCAGAAGGTAGGATGGGGCGAGGATGCGAGACTACCCAGTCCCCAGAGGCTGAATGGGACAGAGGCTGCGACAGCAGCAGCTGGCAACTGCAGACGCCTTTTAAAGGGGTCGTGTCCTTGAGCGGACTTTTGCTGTGACGGACCTGCTAGCTCTGAGCACCAGCACTGGTTCAGCTGTGTAAGGGGCACAAGGGACTTACAGAGGGACACTGAGTTGTCAGAGGGCTGAGGAGAGACTTGATCTGTACAGAAGTGCCTGAAGTATCCATTGTTTCTCTGTTGAGCCCTCTCCCTTCCCAGTGCACAGAATCAGCACTGCCATAGTGGAGATGTCATCAAACTGAATAACAGAGGTCACTTGCCCAGAGGATTCCCTGAAACTCCACCTCTCCCAACTCATGGCCTCACCCAAATCATATCCAGGTATGCCCTTGCTTAATTAGGTGCTTTGTGCTGAGCTCACTCACACTGGTGGCAGCTGGCCTTGGTTTCCGGTGTAGCCTTTTGAGGCAACTATAAGCACAGCATCCGTGGATTCCTTGCTGAATCTTAATAGGTGGCCCTGGGGGGGTACAGGCTGGGACCAAATTTGGCCTGTAGCTGAACCCCTCTCAGGACTGTGCCACTGGACACCTACCACACAAAATCATGCTAATAAGACCTGGAGACTTAGGGGCTTTGCTTAATACACAGAAACAGACACAGAAAGGTAGCCAAAATGGGAAGACAAAGAAGCAGAAACCATATGAGAGAACAGAACAAAGATCCAGAAATAATAGAGTCAAGCAATCACACAGATGCAGAGTTCAAAATACTGGTTATAAAGATGCTCAATGAACTTTTGGGAAGTGTAGATGAATTCAGTGAGAACTTTAAATGAGTGATTTAAAAAAAAACGTAAAAATGGAAATGGAAATTATAAAAGGAAACCAATCAGAAATGAAGAACACATTATCTGAGATGAGAAGTATATTAAATGGAAGAAACAGAGTGAATAAAGAAGAGGATCAAATGACCTATATAGAGGATGGGAAAGCCAAGGACACTCAATCAGAATAGCAAGAAAAAAGAAGCCAAGACTATAATAATAATTTAAGGAGTCTATGAGACACTATTAAAGGTAAAAATATCCATGTCATAGGAGTACCTGGGGGAAAACAAGAAGTCAAAGAGATATTTGAAGAAATAATGATGGAATTCTTCCGTCACCTGGTGAAGAAAATAGACATAAAACCCCAGGAAGCTCAAAGAGTCCTCAAAACCAGGAATCGAAAGAGGCTCACACCAGGACACATCATAATTAAAATGCCAAAGGTTAAATATAAAGATGGAATCTTAAAAGCAGCAAGAGAAAAGCAGGTAGTTACCTACAAAGGAGCACCATAAGACTGGCAGCTTATTTTTCAAAAGAAAGTATGTAGAACAGAAGAACTTGGCATAAAATATTCAGCATGACAAAAACCCAGGATTTACAACCAAGAATACTTTATTCAGCAAAGCTATCATTTAGAGCCAATGGACAGATAAAGAGCTTCCCAGACAAAAATAAGCTAAATGAATTTATCAACATCGAGCCAGTATTACACAGAATATATTGGAGGGACTTCTTTAAGAAGACAAAACATGTATCAAAAAGAGAATAAAGAATGGTAGCAACTACATTCCTATCAATAAGTGCATCAAGTGGAAAAGAATTAAGTGCTCCAACCAAAAGATAGAGTGGTAGATGGATAAGAAAACAAGACTCCTACAAATGCTACCTACAAGTGACTCACTTCAGATTAAAAGACGCACACAGACTAAAAGGAAGTGGATGGGAAAAGATATTGCCTTGATGACCTGAAGGTTATTGCGCTAAATGAA
>NW_006442490.1:1648070-1651052 GCF_000325575.1 Pteropus alecto | reverse complement strand
ATGTGTAACCTAAAAAAACAAAATCAACAAGAAAAACAACAAAAGCAGAAATAAACTCATAGTTACAGAGAATATTTTGAGGGATACTAGATGGGAGGAGGATTGGGAGGACAAGAAATAGCCAAAGCAATTAAGAGGTACAAATGAATAGTTGCAGAATAGACATGGAGATGTAGAGTACAGTATGGGGAAGATGGTTAATAATGTTGTAATAAATATGTAAGAGGGAAGAAGGGTACTAGATGTAGTGGGGTGAACAAAAGAGAATTAATCAATAATACTGATTTGATGCTTATATAACCTAGGGATAATGAACTCTTTAGTAACTATCTTAGGAGAACCAAATTTTAACTTTTGGTCCAATGTTATCTTCACATGATATTTTACATACATCAGTCTATGAGTTAAGAAACCTATTGTCCAGTTTATGGCCATTGAGTTTTTAAAAAGTCTGTATATCATGCAGCTGGATTTAACTAGTGAGCCAGTATCAAGGCCAGAATGGAAGCTATAAAAGAAAGACTTATCAAGATTTCATTTTCAGATAAAGAAGGCAGAAGGCTACCTCTGGTTGGTCTGGTGAGGAGTTTTGTTTCACTCAGCATGTTGGAGTATATCTATCCCCAAAATATTTTATCTTGTTATGAAGGATTAACCTGAATTAACTCCCCCTTGCTGAATTTGCTCTTCATTATCTCTCATGATTAATCACTTTCTAAAAGAGTAGAAGAAAATTGTGTAGTGGTGACATACTTCACTTTTTCTATCTAGGTTGGGCCCAGGCATTGAAAAGAGCTAAATGACATTTCAGAAGCTTACTCGTTTTGAATAAAGATTATTTTTCCTACTGAGTTTAAGCAGAAAAATAATGCACTTAGGTAGAAAGCATAAGAATTAAAAACAAATGAAATACTTGTCTTATTGCTACCACCACCACCATTTATATAGTACTTACCAATTACAAAGTGCTTTTCTAAACTGAGAACTAAAAGCATTTAACCCCTCCCCACACAGCACACTGTCTACATTAACATGGTTTTACTCTTTCGCTGTCTTATCAAATACATATTTTTTTTATTCTACTATATTCATCAATGTGACTTTACTATTCCAGGTAACTCTTGCTTATGAAGAATGACATTGCAGATAACTCTGTTGTTTATTCCAGAAACATCTGGAAAAAATATTCAAATGAACAACAAACAAATTTTCAGCAGATAGGATTAAAATCAAATCCCTTGTTTCAAAAACTTCCCTTCATTGTGTTCACCAATCCTGAACTATTATATTATGATTCTTACCCAATCCTAAATAAGGCCCTATACTCAAATAGCTACCTTCAGATTCCTAAACTTCACAATTATCCCCATTTTGCCTTTCCCCCCTGACATGCTAATAAGACTCTCTCAAGGTAGTGTTCTTCCTTACCACAGTAAGGGTAAACTTAACTTTGCCTTCACAACAAGTTATTCTGGTGGTATTTTTGAGGACCCAACATTCAACAATGCTCTTAACTAATTCTGCCCTAATGACAACCCCTTTAATGATCTGGGGCAGATCTTATCACCTCCATTTTATACTTATGGAAATTAAAGTTCAGAGAAGTTAAATAACCTGCTAAATCAAAGAACATAAGCAGTAGAACAATTAAAACATATTAAGTTCAAAGTAAGAGTCCTTAACATTAGGTATGAGATCTTAGAAGTCAGCCTGTGCAGATAGATATGAGATTTTGAAGACCAGGAGAGACAGATAAAAATAGAAAAGGAAGTACACCCAGGTCTACATTCTCTTCAAGAGTGTGTTAGATAAAGAAATATGTTTAAGTTGTTAAAGATCACAAAGGGTGACCAGGATCCAAGAACCCAAGAACTGATGAGAGACAAGAACTCAATAGTCAGAGTGGGATGACCCCGACCCCAGCCCACTGAGGGAGCCAAGATACAAGAAATGATTAAGAAGCAGAAAGTACATGGTAATAGCAATTAGAAAACTACCTCTTGAAAATTAAGACCCAAAAAAATCTAGATGGATTAGAAGAAAAGTCAGCGTAAAATATACTAACAGACTTACTGGGTGATTTTCTAGTGACAGTTACTATAGATGTGTTGGCATAGAGGGACTGCATGTTTCCTAAAGGCAATGGCAGAGAAATTTATGGAAGTATGAAAGGCACAACAAAGATGAAACACGATAATGTGTAACCAAGCAAGACAAAGATAGAAAAAAACAACGCTTGAGGTAGATTTTAGATAGATAGCTTGATGCTGTTCATGGAAAAGAGATAGGATTTAGTTGATGAATAGATGTTTATTGACAGACACAAAACATATTGGTTTCAGAAGTGTCATTACAGTGAGACCCCGCAAATAATAGTATATTGAGA
Source organism: Pteropus alecto (assembly GCF_000325575.1). NCBI lineage: Eukaryota > Metazoa > Chordata > Mammalia > Chiroptera > Pteropodidae > Pteropus > Pteropus alecto. The sequence continues at coordinate 1,648,666 of NW_006442490.1, read as the reverse complement.
AAACAAAGGTCTTGGCCAGAAAACAAACAAACAAACAAACAAAAATCAGAGCATAAAAGGCACTGAAACTCAGCAAACAGAAGTAGCCCAAAATAAGAAAAAGTTATTGACCAATATAAGAAATTAAAACTTAAAAATTTAGCTGAGTCCTCCTGAAAATCAATGAAGGATCAGAAGAGGGAAATGAACTATTACTGGCAGCAACTACAACTGCAGATTAAGGTACAACAGAAATATATGGAATATGGAAGAGTTGAGGGATAAGGAATAATATGTTGGAAAAACCTCACCTTCAAACAGCAGAGTGTGTCCAAAAGTTTGTCCTAGATATCTCAACTCTCTAAACAGATGAGAAGTTTTGAGGCCACCTATTCCCAGAGCCATTTTTCACAGGCCCAAGAAAAATCCACAAGAGGCAGGAGCAGGAAAGCCTACACCAACTCAGAAATACAGAATTCATAGGGGAAATGGTAAAGCTGTCTCTATCACTAACTTTTCAACTTTGCCAAAGGATGGTACTCTCTCATATACTCAAAATGGGCACTGGCATCTGCCTCTTTCTTACTCTGAGGATCTTTAAATCTCTAATTCTTAGA
>NW_006442490.1:1633658-1647995 GCF_000325575.1 Pteropus alecto | reverse complement strand
GTTACTGAAGATTTGAATAAACAATCTAATCATTTTCCGTTGAGCTCAAGGTGCTTGGAAAGAAATAAATATATTAGCTAATTCTGAGAATTGGGAGATTGTTAAATGATGGTTACCTTACAAATGGGCTGATTGTGAATTGCCTGCTGAGTACTTACCAGATCACACACTTTCCCTTCAGTCTTTTCCATACTGCCTAATTTGGCCTGGCCTTTTGTGGACTCATTAGGGATATTTATACACATTAGACTTTGAGCTATTGTTTTTCCATGTTGAGAAACTACCACCAGAAATTAGTATTTAAAACACCTACAGTGGAGCCAAAATGTTCTTTTGTATTTTGGTGAATACAATAACTTTTCAGGGCTGATAATAATCTAATAATCATTCTCAGGCTCTAGATGATAACAAGATGATGATGAATGCTACTTACCATCCTTTCCTCACATATCAAGAGCAATCAGTCTTTCTGTCACTTTAATAACAGACCAAGAAAGATGATAGTGTTAAGAACATTGCACCTACCAGCTCCTTGCCCAAGTGTTTAAAAAATAGACCATAGAACACACATTTCAGTAAAGCATTTAAAGAAATTGATACATTTCAAACTGAGATTGCCCTCCAGGATACTGAAATTTAAAGTCTCATCTACACTATATCTTTGCCCACTAAAAATCATCTTTAGCTAATATTCATTATTAGTTGAAGCAAACCCCAAGGCAGGCGAGAAGACACATGAAAGTTTAAAAAAATGAGTAACAACAGAGCTAGACATTTCTTTTGAATGCCTGTATTCTGGATCTGAAACCTGTAGAGAGAGGAGTTTTTACAGACCATCATAGTTTTTTGTCTCTTGATTATATATTTTTATCCTTCCATATTTTCTGGCTACATCTCAGGCCATGGTAATAAAACTCCCACATCCGTGTTGTCCCTTAGGGTACTTGTCCAGTTGGGGAAATGATGAAGCACAGGGTAGAGTGGGAAAAGGGACAGGAGACACTCCCTTGAACATTCAATGCCCATGACACCTTTCACACTAAAATCCCTTGTCCTTCTAATTCTGTTTTATCTTCTTCCTTAGGAGCAGCTCTATACAGTGCTGCTATCCCTAGCCCTTTCCTCATCTCTAGGCTGTAGGCCCCTGAAGAAAAGAGACCATTTCCTATTTGTCATTCTCTCTCTCCTGATCCCATTTCTGAAGATTTATCCTCTGTATTTCTCCTCCCCTTATAAAGGCAGACAACCAAACTAGCCAAAGAACTGCATCTTACATCCCTTTAGTGTTCTCATGTTTTTCTGAAGAAATTTTAGCATCAGTTATTTCTATAATTCGAAATCACATGGTGTCACTTTCTGGAGAGACATGTTTAGCGGGAAATGGGGAGGTGGTGATAGGCTGGGAAACTACTGTCTTTATGAGTAAACTTCATGGAATTATTTTATTCTTTAAAAGTCATACTTGCATGTTTGATAGAAATAAGAACAAAACACAAACTTCTATTTCCTGACTGGTTGGTGTACTCAGTGAGTAGTTAGCTAACTTCTACTCTGAAGAACTGTGCACAGAGAGACTGCAGGGAATGCATGCTAGCCCCACAGTGGAACAGTCAGTGACCAAGAGTCAGTCTTTTCTGAATTACATTTGACTCATTATAATGCCATAAAAATATAAAGTCTAACAAATGTCTATATGTGGTGAATAGAGTTTGTTATGAACTAAGATAGTAGGGCCAAAGTACTGTTTGGAGAACCCCTCATTTTAATAAATTATCATTGTATCTCTTGATTCTGCCAAGAAACAACAAAACAAAATAGCAGAGATGGAGAAAAAGCTTTTCAGGATCAGGGTAATATTTATGTCATTAAGATGCACCAAGTTACCTTCTATTCTGGGTATATATAATGAAGCCAGCCAAATCACCAACAACATTTGGAAATTAGACAAAATTGATCCCTAGACTCAAGCAAAATTTCAAGGTGAGGGGGAGGGAGTAAGAAGCAGACTCAGATGTTAAGTAAGTCATTACTAGCTCTTCTGGAATACCAATAAACATCAGTTTTATAAAAGCATATTTTTATGGAATTTTATAAACACCCCCCTGTGGTCTCTTCACATTTCCAACCTAATTGCATGTGCAAATGGAGGACAGGTTTATAGAATAGCAAAAAAAAAAATGAGAGATGCTGACAATAGGTGACTGGAAAGTGTTTTTTGCTTAATAAAGGAATTGAAATTTCCACTAGGTTGTAATGCCCAAATGATCTATGCTTATACTAATTAGGTATGTGTAGGTGACTTTGTTTTGGTCAAAAGTCCAAGGGAACAGATGGATTTTGAGTTTTCTTTATGGCTGAGTGCCAGCCATGACTTTAACTGATAAGGACCAATTTCTCTGTATAGATATTTAAATTAAGTACCTCTCACAGCCAAGGCTTCTAACTGGTTCTTAATTAACACTCAGTGCAAGCTGTGAACATTTTCACCTGCAGCCATTTTGCTTATTTTGTAAATCAAAATGATAAATTATTTAAAATGCTTGTTTTCTTTGACTCTCATATATCCTCACCTCCACAAGGATCCTGAGAGAAGTAGACACTTATTAGCCCAAGTGGAAACAGTGAAACTGGATCTGTGGGAAGAGATCAAATTTAGAAAAGTTACTCTCTGAGCAGCAGGCTACATGTGCCCCTTTATGCACTATGAACAGTCCTTCTCTCTTTACTCTTCCCACCATGCTTCCAACTGACATCTCTTACTCTGCCTCCTCTAGTTAAGTCTTTCCCCAGAAAAAGACCCAAGAAAGGAGAGCAGAATCTCCACTCTTGATGCTGGAAGAAGAGCTCCAGCAGAAGTGCACAGGTCTGCTCTTTGGGGATCTAGCAATCACAAGGCTAGCCTGAGGCACCCATGGCTATCCAAGGCCCTGATGCAGTATTCTACAAGAGTGACTCGGAGATTCTGCCTGATTCAGCCACAGTGTGGCAACCCCATCAGTTACTCCTAGACCTTAGACAGAACTTCTTATATTTACATACACACACATGCAATGCATCTTGTTCCTGTTAACAGCTGACCTAGACCTGTGGTCTTTCAGTAGGAGGCAATTTATTCCTAGAACCAATTCCAGACGCTGGGACTACAAATATGAACAGGACAGTGAAAGCCTCTCTCACACTTGTGTTTATATTCCCATGAGTCAGATCTATAATTAGTCTACAGCAAGCCATATAAATGAACTGCAATTGTTCCTGTAAGGATCATGGTCTTCTTACCATTCCTACATATGCTGTTATTGAAGTTAGACAGGGAATAAATCTTCATCAACCATACAACTTAAATGCCACAATGTACAATGCTTTTCAGAGCTTTAGGATTAACAAAAATTAGAATATTTAAAATAAATTCATTAAATTATTATGATCTTCCTAAGTGTGTACATAATATTTAAGTTTGGAAACAAAATGGAGTCAAATATCTGAATGAGAAAGCATAGATTTACTTACTAAAAACCAATAACGAGATTTTCATCAGAACCAACATGGGTATTTTCTTAAAAAGACTAGTTGGAAAAACACCAAAATGTTGGCAGTGGTCATACCACTATGTAATTGGATTGTAAGCAACTTTAAAATTTATTCCAGTGTTGTGTAAGAGCTCATATGAGCAGATAGTACATACCTCTTCCTAAATCTGCATTCAGTGATGTCACATTTGTGGCTTAGCTATGGTGGGAATATTTTTACCTCAGAAATTGGCAAATGGTGAATGGTTATGGCGTTTTCCTTTCTTTTAGAGAGCTGGTTGCTAAAAATGTACTAACATACCATTTTATATAGTCTCTAGACCTTCTTAGTGAGCACATATTATAATTACAATTTGAAGTTATTTTTAAAGAAAATAAAATATTATCCTTTGTGTACATGGTGCTTTTTCATCAAGTACTAAGTAAATTGATTTTTCTTATATAAAATATCCATAGTCTATATAAATTGTCCCTCAAATTTCCATTATAATTCAATGTCTCTCCAGTTTCCAAAAAATAAAAAGTATGAAAACACATTTAATCCAAACATGAGTTTGAGGTTAGGAAAACCAAACCAAGAATTTATAGCCCATAAAAACTCCAAATAATTACTAACTATTCATAGAGCAGACTCCAGGTGGGTCAAAGGACAAAAGACTAAACTCTTTAGGATTCAAGAAGCCAGACTTCACCTTAACTCTAAATAGGACCATTTTTACCTCTCCTAGGTTTCTGAATTCTGGGGCATCCATCGAAATACATATTAACCTTTTTGAAGTCTTTTGCCTTGAGACCACTTTTAAAATGCCAATACTTAGTGAAATTACTCACTAAACCATGCATTCAGGCTTTCCACACCCCTCCCTGAATGAAGAGACCCAAGATGAAAGCATTGGGCAGTGGATAAAAGTATGCGTGGAAAGGGAAGTAGATGACAGTGTGACAGTTAAGTTTCACACCGTTTTTAGAGTAGCAAATAAGGTCACCATCATGTTACTTGGTAAAAGAATTTGGCTGGCACAGGTCCACCAAGTGGTTTTGGGTAAAGCTTTTTTCACTTAATGGGAAATAGCAATGACTCCCACAGTCCAGGGCTTTAAAGTAATTTAACCAATTACAGGAATAAATCAAAAGGCTTTGAAATGTCAATGTGCTATGTAACAGCTAGACACTTTATTTTTAATTAAAAGAAATGTACATTTTTTTTTTATCTTGAGTGGGTAAACTTCAGTTTCCAAAATCTTACCAGAATATAACCCGTGCTAATATAAAAGTAGAGGAACCAGAGGTATTTTTTGAAACTAAATATTAAAAGTCTCTTTAAGAACATCTTAGGATAGTGCACATTTATATGTTGCATTTTTCCCATCTTTCATATTGTCAATATTTTCACCTAATCTTTCTGGGACTGCCAGTTGACAGGCACCTTCCAGCTCACACAACCTGACAAATCCTAAAATGTCCCTTTGGGTGCTGAGCCATGTCAGCCTTGGTGTAAGTTGTCTGAGTTGGCCAGAACAGAACCCGACTCAGAACATGGAAAATCTTGGGTCCCTGGGCCACTTCTTGCTTCACAGCAAGATTACACAGGTGTGGTTTCCAAACAGGAGCCAGTGTAACCTATAAGGAATTTGCTGTATCTGAGAAAGGATAGAAAATAATTAAAGGAAAGGGGCAGGGAGGGGACTATACCAAGCACTATAATGTCCTCCAATCTGTGCATTCAGGAAATGGAGGACTAATTTCTTGAGTACCTCTTCTGTATTGGGCACATTACAAAGATTATCACACTTGATTCTCACAAAATCCCTGATAGCAAAGTATGATTCCTGTTTTGTAGATAAGGAAACTGAGGCTCAAAGAATTAGTTAGGAACTAAAGATAGACAGTTACTGGTGAAATCAGGTTTGAACGGAGGTCTGCCTGACTCAAAAGCATCCCAGGAAGCAAGTTATAAAGCACTAAGCATTAGAGCTACATAATGTAGGCATTTACTCTACATACAATAGTAATAAGTACAACCCATCAGGCTTACTATTATTACATGGTTCCAAGGAAAGACCATGTTCCAAAACATATATACCAAAGTGAGCAACAACATCAAATGTATAGACTGGTTAGAAGACCCCTCACTCTGAGATCTTGTATTCCCATGTTCTGAAAGCTTCAGTTCTAAGTTAATATGAAATCTGATACTCTTAGAAAGGAATCCTGGCCCAGTTACTGCATACTTTGCCAGAAAATTAACAGCAAAGGTAAAATCAAGTTCAGACAGAGGACCTCTGCATGTTTGAAAGAAACATACCAGATAGCACTCTGGGATAAACAGCACCAAATATGAGAAAATGCTTACCAATCAAGCCTTGTGGTTTGACCACTGTATTGACAGAGACTTTGACCTGGACAGGGACAAGAGAAAGCATTTATTATACAAGAGCATTAAATGTAACTCAGTCAATATTAGCACTTTTTGTTATGATCAACTCATTCAAATTCTTTCATCCCCCTGTACTTCTCTTGTATAATGGAAACACAGGGGTCAAAGAGCTTAGCATTCATATCTCAAACCTTGCCCCCAGTTTCCAATACCTGAATTCATTGAAAAATTTTAAGAGTGGCTCACAGTGTTGAAATAATATGTTAGAAGCCAGCTGAGCTGCCAGGCTATTGCCTTAGAGTGAAAATGACTAACTCTCTCACTCAGAGACTGGAAGTTTACTGTGTATTAAACATGGTATGTGGTCCCAGCAACATCTGCAACTCAAAGAAATTGCCAACAATTTTGAGGAGTTTTGACCTACATATTACTGTAATTTCTGGCCTATGTCTTCAGGACTTCTCTCAAGAAAATGCCACAGGGAGGGTAGGTTGACAGACTCCCATTCCTTACCCCTCACTTGGTCTGTAGGTCTCATCTCTCCCTCCCTTTTCATAGATAGAGCTGGGTTTTATAATTAGATTCAGATTTACATTCTCATACCAGCTTAAACAAAGTCTGAGCAGCACCCCACACTGCTTTGACTCCCAAAGATTGTTTTCTACAGTCCAGTTCATTCCATCCATCTGCTGTCTGGTGCTAGTTTTCCAAAAATAATAAAATGAAAAATCAAAACTTTGGTGTTAAAAAGTCAAAGCAAGGTTTTTTTTTGTTGTTGTTGTTTGTTTGTTTGTTTGTTTTTAAATCAGAAAAGTCTAATTATGCCAATGTGCCTACAGTGGTGGCACTCACACTGTACAAAGGAACACAAGTAAGTATGGGAAAAGGTGCTCCCGCCTGATTAAAGGAACAGGTTACAGAAACAGGGTCTCTACCATGGATCTAGTCAGCAGTGCCCAAAAGTGACCCTGCAACTGCTGATAGTCTCTGTCTCTTACAGACCCAGGGAAGAGCTTTTAACACTACCTTTAAGGATGGCACCAGGGAACAGGAGATGGGGACTCTCTCTGCCCAACCCCCCCACTTTATAATACTTAGAGAGACACTTATTCTTCTGGATGGTTCTGACTATTAGTTTTGATTCCATTTTCTTCCCATACAGGCCCACAGACTGACCAGTACTGGACTTTTCCATCACAGGTCCTCAAAAAGGTGGTGATCGTACAAATTTGCAGTTGCTTGCCTGTGGGTGGACTGCAGGAAAGTTATTTAATTTGGAAATTCATTTAGGTGGGTGGCTGTGACAAATGTCCTCTTCCCCTTATCCAGAGGAACTTCTAAAAATGTTTGGTGAGCCCAGGGTACCCAATCATGCAGACTGAAAGATAATATAAAGACAACTATTGCACTCATCTTGAGGTACAAGATCAGATAATACTGTTGTTTTAGAGGTTTGCCTGCCCCTACAAAATGAACCATAGTTTATTCTTCTTTAATCAACTATCACAGGGGAATTATGAAATATTAGGCTGAAAGGCAATGTCCCTTAATTTCTATAAGTAGGAGTCTCAAACAAATCAGTTTATTCTATTCAATACCATAGCTAGACTCAGGCAGGACTATGGGTAATAAACCTTTGAAATGGGAGGTGGAGTTGTTCATTAGATTATACAACAGCATTTTATGGTGTATTAGTGTAATTGATAACACAGTAGGTTAGAAAATCATGGACATCAGAAAGAAGCTAATATCATTTAATGTAATTTTATAAAAATTCCAATCATTAAGTAAAATTGCTACATCTGACACTGAGCATAGATCTTCAAGGAAATAATAAAAGAAATTAGACAGTTGCTAATATTAGATTTGGTAGATGTGATCTGGAAAATATCCTTTAGGAGTCCATGAGCAAAGTGGATGCAATAAAGATGTCATCAAGTCTGACATCTGGACCTAAATCCCACAGTTAGAAATTGTTTGAGGTTTTAGGGCTCTTTTTGAAATGGTAGTATTTATGAAGCTACTTAATGTCCCATTTCCTAAAACCTTAGTACCTCATAGTAACAAAGGCAGAGGCAGTTTTCAACAAAACCAATAATCAATTTTTTTGATTTGTAAATATAATCCAGGAAGGTAATTTTGGAGAACATCAATGTTCCATCAATAAAAGTGTCAATAAATCATTTAGATACTAAACAATATACATAACACTAGTCAAAATCAACAATAAACCAGATAAATTCAATCAGCACCATTTTACCTTAAAACAAGAATGTTTCCTTTCAGTGATTAAAGTCCATAGGTTTTTGAGAGAGACAAAAAGAGTTGTCTTTTAATTTAATTATTCCCTTAAATACACATTAGATGTCACATAATGGAGACATAAATATAAATAGGCACCCCTGCCAATTTCAAATGCCGGCCCTTGGCAACACCAGTGGCCTAACGGCACAAACAGTACTGTGTCCAAAGGGGCGGGGCCAGCACGCGGTAGAATGGGGGAGGAGCCTGAAAATGGGCGGGGCCAGCACACTGAGATGGGGCCAGCAGAGCTGGAATGGAGAGGAGAATGGGAAGGGTTTGGGGATAACATGAGCTAGAATGAGGGGAAGAGCATGGAAAGAGACAACACCAGCAGACGTTGGGATAGGCAGGAACATTGCACTATTTCTCTTCTGAGTAACCACTGCTGTTCTTCTTGTTTGTAAATACAAACTGTACAAAATATTTTTTTTCTGTGGAACAACACTTGAGAAAGAGGACATAGGCCAATATTTAAAAAATTACTATTACATTAAATACACAACTATACCATAAAATACAATTCAAAACTACACAACCCGTGACTTTCAATGACTGCTCAATGCTAGAAGACACAAAGCACTTCATCTCACTGTTATTTTCCTAATTTATACTTTGAAATGTCCACACTTTTCAAAGGAAATGTATGCAAAAGGCTAGGGGCAGAATTGAATTCATAACGTCATATTCAGTATCCAGTTTTTACAGGCAATGAAATCCTGAACGATATTTAATGGTGGCCAATGACAGGTACTTTTGGACATTGACTGTCTTAAGGCTCCCAGCCACTCAGATTGTCAATGTGTGCATTTTTACATCAAAAATACCACAAAACCTTCTTTAAATTAGAAAACTTTTTCTTATTTCTGAATTGAAGTTAACATGAAAATTTTTATGCACAAAACTTATGAAAATAACCAAGACCTACATTAAATAGAATGAAATGATATCAAGCACACAATAAAGTGTCAAACTGCATTAAATGACAGCCCATGGCAGACACTTACGTGCATTCACTGTCGTAAAACATTGAAGGCTCAGCCATGTGATTAAATTCTGAATTTGTAAATCGTGAGTACCCCAAAATGTTTATTTTTAAGGAGAATGCTCTACCACAGTCCCTCTACACAACCCAGGAAGATGTGCACCCTATTATAAATTGTTTATTTTTAGTGTTTATTTTCACAGTGTTTGTAAAACATCAAGTAGAACTAAGAACAATCTTTTAAAGGAAAATGCACGAAAAGCATCAGGACAATTGTTTTGTTGAAAACAATGATATTAAATGCACAGGTATATTGTATTAAAATGCAAAAGAATCAACAATGACTGAAGGCTCTTTGAATTTAAGGTCCTTGATGAACAAGTCCTTGTATGGGTCAGATTTTCATTTTCCTCATTTTCAACTTGAAAATATCAAGAAACTTCCAAACTTTAACCACACAAATGACGTTTAAGAAAGGGGGGCGGGGGGAAGCACACATAGAACTACACTTAAAGGCAGCCCACAGCCACATTCCTAACCCAAGCACAGTTTCTCAACATGTAAAATTTCTCCTTTTCATTTTGAAAATAACAGAAACAGAGGGGCCAAGACAAAGAATTTAAAAAATATGCATAGATAATAATCATCCAAAGATTTAAATTAAAAGACAAATTCAGCTCCCTGTCAGCACAATGCTGTCCCACACCTGCTCAGGCAACAGCACGATCCATTTCCTCATTTTTAAATTGAAAACACCACAACACATTAACACCCCATACAAGAGAGGACCAAGATCAATATTTAAATAAATGATAAAATATTAGAGTTATCATGTTGTAACATAACACATAACACTGTGCCCAAATTCGGCTAAGGGATTCATGTTGTCACAAATCCAAAGCTCTCCTGACTATTAAAGTATATTATTAATTATAATAGTTTAAAGTATTCTATTACTTTCCATATACCCATCATTGAAAGCACACTTACAAATAGCTAACTATCAATGAAAATAATTAAATTAACCTTACACTTCATGATTGCATGTGGGAGCAGCCACCATGTTCCCTCATCCCTGAAGAGAATGCTCTACCACAGTCCCTCCACAAAACCCAGGGTTGGGCTCCTTTTATAGCCAGTCTATTGCTTCACCTTCAAAGATTGGTTGAGGAGAGAATGATTGACAAGAATATTATCTACTCACTCTTTCTCTCTATGTGGAAAACCCACCGATATCCCAGGTTTTTGTCGCATTATTGGTGGGAAGCCTTTGAACATGGAGTGTTTGTGCTTGAGTTGGGGTTTCAGGAACTGTGGGAAGCACAGGATAAAACAACCACAGAGTAACTCACGCAAGACTCCCATATTGGTTCTATCAAGGAATACAAACAATTCCTCAACCATCCTTTTTAGCTTTGCATATCATTTTTTGCTTCTACAAAGTTCTTCCCTGCCATTTCTGCCTTTGTGGGCACTCTCAAGTGAGATACTTGATTAGTTTTAACAGGGAATCCCAGCCTCCCACCACCACCCAAGCAACTATACTTGGGAATAATTGTTTAGGCAGCACATAAACTAAAATTAGGAAAGAGGAATGAAGGTGATACCAGGGCAGGCATCTATCTGGAGTGAAAAGTGAGCTTAACTAGCTTCCCACATGACAATTGCACGTATGCATTAGAGGCATTAAATGGGGAGGAGTCCAGTCATTGAAGACCACATACAGAGAACTGGAAACTATCTAACTGAGCATGGACAGTTAAGATATTCTTTACACAACTGGGAGGATGGATGTGTGGTGAGAGAGAACTGAGGGATGGGATCATGAGAAGAACTAGCAAACAGCCAGACTTGTTTGAGCCCATGGCCCTCTGGCACCAATGGCCATGCTTTAGGCCTCCATACTAAAGTAATCATGCCTTTTGTGAGGTTACCTCTTACTGTCGCTTTATTGTATTAATCAGACCTATATTGTTAAATGTTAAAAGGTTAATTGCACTCTCCAGAGCAACCACTAAGAAAATAACTTTAAAAATGTGTAGTAAAAGAAATGAAAGGGATTTAAATGATATATTAGAAAATATTTATTTAATACAAGAGGAATAAAGGAGCAAAAAGTCTAAAACATAAAGTAATTATAAAAATAACAAACATATATCCTAACTGAATATTTAAACTGATTGTCAATGGATTAAATATTGCAATGAAAAGGCAAAGATCAGCAGGATGGATTTTTAAAATGATCTAACTGTAGACAGGGTCAAGATAGAGGAGTAGGTAAATGCTGTGCTTACCTTCCCTCACAACCATATCAAAATTGCAACTAAACTACAGAACAACCATCACTTAGAATCACCTGAAGTTTAGCTGAATAAAAGGCCTACAACTAAGGACATACAGAAGAAGCCACCTCGAGACTGGTAGGAAGGGTGGAGAGGCAGAATGGGTTGGTTGCACACCCGCTTGTGGCAGTTAAAAATCCGGAGGGATATCTCTGCTGTAGAGGTCCCCCTGGAGGAGCTTGGGGTCCCAGCACCACACCAGGCTCCCCAGCTCAGGGTTCCAGTGCTGGAAAGATAAGTCCCCATAACTTCTGGCTGTGAAAACCAGCAGAGATTGTGGCTAAGTGAGACAGGGCAGCAGAAATTCCTCTTAAAGGGCCATGCACAGACTTACTCAGGTTGAATATGCTCTGAGCTCCAGCACTGAAGCGGTGGCTCAAAAAAGCACCAGAGACATATGGAAAGGAACTGAGCTATCTAGCTTTAGGGCGAAGGCTGGAGGGGCAACTTTCTCCCAGACAGAAGTGCTGGCTGAGTCCACTGTTCCTTTGTCGAGCCCTCCCCTCTCCTGTAGACGCAGGCGGCCACCATATAGTCTCAGTCAACCTGGCTAAAAGGGGTCACCCCATCCTGGAGATTCCCTGAGACCCTGCCCCACTCGAATTGCAGTCACACTCAAGCTGCTTCCGGAGGCTTTTCCATACAAATGGCCTGTCTCAGCTCATGCTATGGAATTTCCTAAAATTTCTCAAAGGTTCACAAAACCCAAACAAGCAGAATCTGGCCTTGGAATGCCTCATACCACTTGCTGAGTAGCCTAAAGCCCAGCACTAGTATTAGCTGGCCTCGATTTCTGGTTTGGCCTCTTTAGGTATGTCTAAGCCCAGTGCAGGTGGCATCCATTTTCATATTGCTTGATGGCTCATGCCAGGTGGCCCTGGGAAGAACACAGGCTGTGTCTGAATTTGGCCTGCAGTGGGGCTCCTTCCAGGAGGCCCCAGTGCTAGCATGCCTGGTGGCCAGTTCAGGCCGAGCTGGAGCATCACCCTGAGCTGCATCTGAGGACAACACACCCAAAAGGTAGACTGGGCAGGCACCAGGGTCCTGCTAAAGCAAATCCTCCTTCATATCATCAGCCCTTCACTAGTCATTTCTCACAAAGAGGGGTTCAGCTGCAGGCCAAACTTAGCCTAAGCTTCTGTCCTTCCATGGTCATCTGTAATGATTCAGCAAGCAATCCACAGATCCTGTGCTTATAGTTACCTCTAAAGGCCACACCAGAAACCGAGTCCAGCTGCCTCCAGAGAGATTCTAGGCGCTGCTCAGCAAGAAGCACCTGACTCGCTAAGGATATATGTGCATGTGACTTGGGTGGGGCCGCAAGTTGGGGGAGGCGGAGTTTCAAGGACTCCTCTGGGCAGAGCAACCTCTGTTATCCAGTTTGATGACGTAAGGGCTATGGCGGCGCTGTGTCTGGCGTACTGGCCAATCCCTCCCAATGATGTGCAAATAGCAACCAAGTCTCAAATACGACAAGAGGGCACACATAACCCATACAAGAGACATACCTACTCAACAGGGAACAATGGATACCACTGGCACTTTTGTACGAAGCAAATATTGCTTTGACCCTCACTTCAACAGTGTCTCTCTTGGCTCAGGTGACCAGGGAAGACTGTGCCACTGGACACCACAACACACTTACTACATAAAGCCACTCTACTTTAAGTCCCTGGTGCCCCCTGTGCGCAGCCGAATCGGCTGTGGTGCTAAGAGCGAGCAGGTCCGTCATCTGAAAATCTGCTCGCTGACACAGCCCCTTTAAGAGGCTTCTGCCACTGCCACTGCTGCAGCCTCTGTCTCAGCAGAGACATAGCAGCCTTACCTAATACATAGAAACAAACCAGGGAGGCAGTAAAAATAGGGAGACACAGAAATATGTCCCAAATGAAAGAACAGAACAAAGCTCCAGAAAAAGAACTAAACAAAATTGAGACAAGCAATCTACTAGATGCACAATTCAAAACACTGGTTAAAAGGATAATCAATGAACTCAGGACCTTCTGCCGTTGCAGGGTGTTTTCTTGGATTTCTCTGTAGTTGTGTGGCTTGTTCCTCTAGATCCCAGGTGATTATTCTTTGCTATGGCTCTTTGTTTCCATCACAAGTTCGATTTGATCACCAGAGGAATGTACAGAGCCTCTATCATCTACGCCATATTTTTTCCTACGGTGAGAACTTTAACAAAGATAGAAAACATAAAAGTAGAGATAGAAAGCAAAAAAGAACCAGACAGAAATGAAGAATACAATAACTTAGCTGAAGAATACATTAGAGGGAATCAATAGTAGATTAAATGAAGCAGAGAACTGATTCAGTGATTTGGAAGATAAGGTAACAGAAAACACTCAATCAGAACAACAAAAAGAAAAAAAAATCCAGAAACGTGAGGATAGTTTAAGGAACCTCTAGGACAACATCAAGCAGAACAACATTCATATCACAGGGGTACCAGAAGAAAAGAGAGAGACCAAGGAATTGTAAATCTATTTGAAGAAATAATAACAGATAATTTCCCAAATCTGACAAAGGAAATAAACATACAAGCCCAGAAAGCAGAGAGAGTCCCAAATAAAATGAAACCAAAGAGGCCCACACTTAGACTCAACATTTCAAAATGCCGAAGGGTAAGATTTTGATGGTTGCCAGATGGGAGGAGGGTTGGGGGCGGAGGTGAAGAGGAAGAAGGAATTAGGAAGTACAAATTGGTAGTTACAACATAGTCATGGGGATGTAAAGCATAGCATAAGGAATATAGTCAATAATATTTTAATAACTGTATATGGTGTCAGATGCATACTAGGT
>NW_006442490.1:1627698-1631186 GCF_000325575.1 Pteropus alecto | reverse complement strand
ATTATTGTGAAGCATGTGGACCATATATAAGTAAATAAGTTAGTATATTTTTTGAGAAGAAAGAATGATTCAGATTTGGGATTGAGTTAAGATGGTGGAGTAGGTAAATGCTGTGCTTGCTCCTTTCACGACCACATCACAATTACAGCTAAACTAGAGAACAACCATCATTTAGAACTGCCTGAAGTCTAACTGAACACAAGTCCTCAACTAAGGACATACAGAAGAAGCCATGTAGAGACTGGTAGGAGGAAAGGAGTTGTGGAACAGGCTGGTTCCACACTCATGTGTGGCGGTTAAAAATCAGGAAGGATATCTGGGCTGCGGAGATTCCCTCTGAGAAACGAGGTATCCCAGCTCCAAACCAGTCTCCCCCAGCCCAGGGTTCCAGTGCCATGGAGAAAAGTCCCCACAACTTCTGGCTGTGAAAACCAGCAGAGGTTTGTGGCTAAGATAGAGGGTGGCTGGAACATCAGGCATTCCTTTTAAAGGGCCTGCACATGGACTTATTCGTTGATGGACTCACTTGCTCTAAGTTCCAGTGGTGGGGCAGCAACACAAAAGGCACCAGGGACATGTGAGGAGGAACTGAATTGTCTGGCTTCAGGGCAAGGGCTGGAAGGGTAGCTTTTTCTCAGACAGAAGTGCTGGCAGAAGCCATTGTTCCTTTGTTGGTCCCTCCCCAGACCCAGCCTATATGTGCAGGTGGGTGCCATATCTGAGTCTCCCTCAACCTGGCTAACACTGGTCATCCTACCCTGGTGATTCCCTAAGATCTAGGAGCTCCTTAGACAATAAAAAGCTAAAAGAGTTAATCACTGCCAAACCAGTATTACAAGAAATATTAAAGGGACTTCCTTAAGGAGAAGGGAAAAAAATAGATTAAAAATATGAATAATAGAATGTCAATAATGATATCTCTATCAACAACTAGTTTAAATGCAAATGGAACAAATATTCCAATCAAAAGACATAGGGTGGCTGAATAGATAAGTAAACAAAACCCTTATGTATGCTGCCTACTAGAGACTCACTTCAGGTCGAAAGACTTACATACACAGACTGAAAGTACAGGAACAAAAAAAGATATTTCATGAAGAAAAAAATGCTGAGGTAGCAATACTTATACCAGACAAAAAAAGACTTTAAAACAAAGGCTATAACGAGAGACAAAGAAGTACTCAATAATTCCACTTCTGGGTATTTATCCAAAGAAATCCAAAACACAAATTTGAAAAGACACATGCATTCATATGTTCACTGTAGCATTATTTACAATAGCCAAAATATGGAGGCAACCTGGGCAGCCTTCAATGAATTAATAAAGAAGAGATGATACATATATACAATGGAATACTAATCAGCCATAAAAAAAAGAATGAAATCTTGCTCTCTGCGATGACATGGATGGACCTAGAGGGTATTATGCTAAGTGAAATAAGTTAGACAGAGAAAGATAAATACCATATAATTTCACTTACATGTGGAATCTAAAAATAAATAAATAAACAAACAAATAAAACAGAAACGAGTTCATAGATACAGAGAGCATTTTGATGGTTGCCAGATTAGGAGATAGGAAACGGGTGAAAGGAAGAAGGAATTAGGAAGTACAAATTGGTAGTTACAACATAGTCATGGGGATGTAAAGCATAGCATAAGGAATATAGTCAATAATATTTTAATAACTGTATATGGTGTCAGATGCATACTAGGTATAATCACTTTGTAAGTTATATAAATGTCTAATCACTATGTTGTGCAACTGAAACTTATATAATATTGTATGCCAACTGTATTTGAAAAAGAAAAAATAGAATATTTTTTAAAAATGATCTGAAATAAGGTGAAAGTAAAACAAAGGAAAATGATGCATCATGCATACAGTAATTAAAGAGAGCTGGAGTGGTTATATTAATATCAGATAAAATAGACTTAAAGGAAAAATTGTTATTTGAGACGAAAACATTTTATAATGAGAAAAGATAAAATCACTCCCAAAATAATAACATTTAGAAACATATATATACCTAACAACGGAGTCCCAAAATACATGAAGCAAAATCTGACAGAATTGAAGGGAGAAAGAAAAAATTCAAAATTAATAGTTGGATTTTTTAATAGTTCACTTTCAATAATGAGTTGAATAACTAGACAGATCAACAGGGAAATTGAACACTTGAACATTATAAACCAACTAGACTTAACAAGCTACAGAACACTCCACTTAGAAACAGCAGAAAACAAGTTATTATGAAGTGTACATGGAACAAACTACAGAATAGACCATATGTCAGGCCATAAATCAAGTCTTAATACATTTACAGGGATTGAAATTAGACAAAGTGCCTTTACAGTACAATGATGAGATAAAATTAGAAATGAAAAGCAAGGACCTGCAACCAAGATTACTCTACTCGGCAAAACTATCATTTAGAATTGAAGTACAGGTAAAGGCTTCCCAGATAAGAAAAAGCTAAAGGAGTTCGTCACCACCAAACTAGTATTGCAAGAAATGTTAAAGGGATGAAGAAAAAAAAAGGAGGAGGAGCAGGAGGAGGAGGAGGAGGAGGAAAATATCAAAAATATGAACAATAAAATGCAATAACTACATATCCATTAAAAATGACTTTAAATGAAAATGGATTAAATGCTCTAATCAAAAGATATTGTGGATAAATGGGTAAGAGAACAAGATCCTTACATATGCTGCCTACAAGAGAATCACTTCAGACTGAAAGTCATAAAATAAAAAAAATTGGTAAATTAAAAAATATGTGAAAATTTTTAAAAACCTTAATAACTGATGGCCCAAAGAGAAATGGAAACAAACAAACAAACAAACAAAAAACTGGAGTAACAATACTAATAGCAGACAAAATAAACTTTAAATCAAAAACTATAACAAGAGAAAAAAAAAGACCCAGTAACCTCACTTCTAGGTATTTATCCAAAGAAACCCCAAACACTACTTTGAAGGGACATGTGAATTTACATGTTCATTTTAGTATTATTTATAATAGCCAAGAAGAACCCTGAAGAAGAGTGTTTTTTAATGAATGAATGGATATGGAAGAGGTGGTACATATATACAATGGATATTACTCAGCCATAAAAAAAAATGAAATCTTGCCATCTCAACAACATAGACAGATCTTGAGGGCATTGCACTAAATAGAGTAAGTCAGACAGAGAAAGACAAACACCATACGATTTCACTTATATGTGGAATCTAAAAAAAAAAAAAAAATGACAAACAAAACAGAAACAGACTCATAGATACAGAGAACAAACTGACAACTGGCAGTTACAAAAATGTTTGGGAGGCAGAGTGTTAATAAAGGTAGAGGGATTAAGCAGTACAAATTGACAGTTACTAAATAGTCATGAGGATGTAAAGTACACTACAGGGAATATAGTCAATAATAATGTAATAAGTATGTATGGTGTCATGGGGGTACTAGACTTAAGGTTATTGTATTCTTTCT
>NW_006442490.1:1619093-1624748 GCF_000325575.1 Pteropus alecto | reverse complement strand
AAGTGCCTTTACAGTACAATGATGAGATAAAATTAGAAATCCATAAAATAAAAAAAATTGGTAAATTAAAAAATATGTGAAAATTTTTAAAAACCTTAATAACTGATGGCCCAAAGAGAAAAATCACAAGGGAAATTAGAAAATACTTTGAGATGAATGAAAACTAAAATATAACATATCAAAACTTATGGGATGCAGGAAAGGCAGTGTTTAGAGAGAAATTTAGATGTAAATGCCTATATTGAAAATAAAGAAATATCTCAAATCAATAACATAACCTTCCACCTTATGAAAGTAAAAAAACTGCAAAACAGAAAGTAAGCAGAAGAAAAGATACAATAAATGTTAAAGCGGAAATCAATGAAAGAGAATATTAAAATAATGAAGAATATCGACAAAATAGAAAGTTGGTTATTTGAAAGATTAGAGAAATTGTCAAACTGACCAAGAAAAAAAGGGAATACTAAATTTACTAAAATCAACAGTGAGAGGTCTTTACTGCTGATGTTACAGAAATAAATGTGATTATAAGAGAATATTATGAAAAATATGTGACCAAACTAGATAACCTAGATGAAATGGACTCAATCATAGAACTACACAAACTACTAAAAATGACAAGATAGAGAATCTTAATAGACCAATAATAATGAAATTGATTTAGTAATCAAATAATTTCTGCCCCACAAAAAACAGCCCAGGATCAGATGGCTTCACTGGTTTCTTTTCAAGCATGTATAAAGAATACCTAACACCAATCCCTCACAAACTCTTACAAAAAATCAAAGGGAAGGAAACACTTCCTAACTCATTCTATGAGGCCAATATTACCCCAATATCTAAACCAGGTAAAGACATCACAAGAGAACAGAACTACATTTGTACTTATACTGATAAGTATAAATGAAAAACCTTCAGCAAAATACTACTAAACCTAATACAGCAATATATTTAAAAGACTATATACTGTCAACACTGAGCTGATTGAGAAGGGAATGTTTCAGTGGTGAGATGCCCAGTTAGAATTACTCAGCCATAAAAAAAAATGAAATCTTGCCATCTCAACAACATAGACAGATCTTGAGGGCATTGCACTAAATAGAGTAAGTCAGACAGAGAAAGACAAACACCATACGATTTCACTTATATGTGGAATCTAAAAAAAAAAAAAAAATGAACGACAACAACAAAAAAAACAGAAACAAACTTAGATACAGAGATATTTTTTCCCTAAATTTATTTATTTTAATTAGTTTCAATATACAGTACATTGGTTAGACATCTATATAGTTTGTAAAATAATCTCCCTAATTGCTCCCTCCCTCTGCTGACCCTCCACCTGGTCAATGTATTAATACTAACTGCAATCTCTATGCCGTGCTGCCCATCTCCATGACCATGCATCAGCTACTAATCTGTACTTCTTTAACCCTTCACCTCATTCTCCCAGTCCCCCACACCTCCCTCCCCTCTGTCCATCACCAAATTACCCACTATATATGTCAGTCTGTTTTTGATTAGTTTGTTATTTTTATTCCTTAGATTCTGCATATATGTGAAATCATATAGCGTTTATCTTTCTCTGACTTAAATACTTTCTAGATCCATCAAAGCAATATCTGTCTCCATACCCTTCCATTTAGTCTGTGTATCTTTTAATCTGAAGTGAGTCTTTTAGGTCAGTGGTGAGATGCCCAGTTAGAATAATGCACAAGAGGCCAACATGAGAATGAAACAGCAGGCTCCAACTTTATTGTGGAGAGAGCGCTTCTGTTGCGAGGAGTGTAGTTTTATTGCAGGGATTGCATTCTATTGCGGGGAGCATGCTTCTGCTTCTGCTTCTGTTCTTCTGATCCCCTTCTTATCCTCCCCTTCTGCTCCCCAGGAGACCACATGGCTCCACGTATATCAGAGTACAATAGTAGTATTCAGCCACACGCATGATACAATAAGCTGATTATATTTTAGGCTCAGGGGCCCTACTATACTAATGTAATATTCTAAATCTGGGATCCTATTCCTAGCTGCAAGCCTAAATCACAGCCAGAGCTGGGACCAGCCAGGCCTGGGACCCACATATACCATAACTAAACATTTTTTCAAGACTGTATTTGCAGGTAAAATAATTTTATATATAGAAAATCCAGAAAATTCCCCCCTCCACACAAAAACTTTTTACAACAAATGAAAGTTTAGAAAGTTTGTAGGATACACAACTCAATTGTATGTCTATAAACCAGCAAAAAGTAATCTAAAAATGAAAGAAAGAAATTTCATTTAAAATAATGTTAAAAAGAAAGAGGTGAAGGGTTAAAGAAGTACAAATTAGTAGTTGATAGATGGTCACAGGGATGGGGAGCACGGCATAGGGAATGCGGTCAGCATTAATGTAATGGCTAGGTGGAGAGTCAAAGGAGAGAAAGAGCAATCAGGTGGATCATTTCATAAACTATATAAAAGTCTAACCAATGTGCTGCATACTTGAAACTAATAACAAAATAAATTTTTTTTAATTAAAATATAATGTTAACGAATAAAATATCTAGGAATAAATTTAACAAAAATGTGTATAGTGAAACTGTAAAACATTTTAAAAGAAATTAAAGATTTAAATAAATGGAAACATTCCATACTCATAGAATGTAACACGTGCTATTTTTAAGATGGCAATACTCCCCAAATTGATCTATAGATTCAACCCTTTAACTTCAAATTCTCAGCAGGCTCCTTTTTTCTCAGAAATTGACAAATCGATTCCCAAATTTATATGGAAACACAGGGGATCCAAACTTCTCAACATATTCTTTAAAAAGAAAATCAAATTTAGAGCACTGACACATCCGATTTCAAAACTTAATAATTTCTTCTAGGAGTTTTATTGTTATAGTCTTACATTTAAGTCTTTAATCCATTTTGAGTTTATTCTTCTATATGGTGTAAGAAGGTGGCCTAATTTCATTTTTTTTTTTTGCAAATATATGTCCAGTTGTCCAACAAAAGCTTACAATAATCAAGACTATGTGGTACTGACATGAAGACAGACACATAGATTAATGGAATGTAATTGAGGGTATAGAAATAAATCCATGTAAATATGGTCAGCTAATTTTTGAAAAGGGAGACAAAACCTTTCAAGGAAGAAAGGATAGTCTCTTTAGCAAATGGTACTGGAACAACTGCATATCCATATTCAAAATGATGAATTTGGAGTCCTACTTCACATCACATAAAATATTAAATCGATATAGATTAATGACCTGAAAGTAAGAGCTACAATGATAAAAGTACTAGAAGAAAACATAGGTATAAATCTTCATGATCTTAGATTATACAGTGGTTTCTTAGATGTGATACCTGAAGCATAAGCCTATGAAAAATAGATAAATTTGACTTGATCAAATTTAAAACATTTATGTTTCAAATGATACCATCCATGAAATGAAGGTAACCCACAGAATTGGAGAACATATTTGCAAATCACATATCTGATGAACAAATTAATTTAGAATATATGAAGTGCTCTTATAACTCAACAATAAAAGGAGAAATAACCAAGTGAAAAATGGGCAGAGGAATTGAATAGACATTTCATCAGAAAAGATATACAAATGGCAATAAGTACATGAAAATATGCTCAACACCATTAGTAATTAGGGTAACATAAATCAAAATCACAACATGGTATCCCTTCGCACCCACTAGGATGGCTAGAATCAAAAAGATGCAGAAAACAAATGTTGGTGAGGATGTGCAGAAATTATAAACCTCATGCAATGCTAGTGGGAATGTAAAATTGTGCAGCCAATATTGTGAATTTTATGTTATGTTAACTCTACCCTAATAAATAGATAAGTAAATAAAAATATAAATATATCACACACACATATATACACGTCATTATTTTCCTGAGAACAAGTATAATGATCTCAGGGTGAGAAATCTCTACTTGTTTCTGTCCTTTAATAGGGAGCAGGTGAGATTTGATATCTAGGCTCTGGCTCAGCCATGGAGCAGGTACCTCAGTGACCACAACTTATTAGGACAGTTAATCATGCCTCTCCAATTCTCTGCTTTCTGAACTTTCATTAATTTGCTGTCAACCTGGTGGCCTGAATTTGTTTCCTTAGCTATTAAAAATGGATATTAATACCTATCTTGGTGTCTTTTAGGATGATAAATAAATATGTTATATATAATACTAAATTATATATTATATTATATACAATGAAGCATTTTATATTATATAATTTAAAATATATAATTACATTTTTTTTATATATTTCATCAACTAGCTGTTCCTTTTTAATGCTTCTTGCTGGTTCTCTCTCTCACTTCTAAACAATGGAGTGCACAGGGCTCAGGCCTTGAAACACTTATCTGTATACTCTTATCCATGTATTAATTTCATAGGTTAAATATTGTAACTAAAAATGATTATGGGAGGATAAAAAAATGTCGTAGATGATAGAGGCTTTGTTCATCCTGCATGCGACCAAATCAAAGTTGTGACAGAAACACAGAGTAAACAGCAAGGAAAGTTGCCTGGGATTTAGATGAACAAGCCCTACAACTAGGGAGAATAGTAAGAAATCATCCTTCAATAGGCAGAGGTAGGATGGGGCTAAGAAGAGATGCTGCCTGGTCCTGAGTGGCTGAGTGGGACAGAATCTGTGGCAGTGGCAGCGGCATACAGCAGCTGCAGATGCCTCTTAAAGGGGCCGTGTTTGTGAGCAGACTTTCGTGGTGATCACTCTGAGCAGCAGCACCTGGTTGACTGTGCAGGAGACACCAGGGACTTCCAAGGAGACACTGAGTTGCTGGAATGAGGGCTGGAGGCAAGGCTTTATCCTGCACAGAAATGGTGGTGGTATCCACTGTTCCTCAGTTGAGCCCTCCGGCTTCCCAGTGTGCTGAAGCAGCACCACCATAGCTGAGACATAATCAAACTGGATAACAGAGGTCACTCTGCCCAGAGGATACTCTGAAACTCCGCCTCCCCCAACTCATGGGCCCACCCAAGCTACATCCAGGTGTGTCTTTGGCAAGTCAGGTACTTCTTGCTGAACAAACTCCAAGACTCACACTGGTGGCCGCTGACTGCAGTTTCTGGTGTGGTTTCTTGAGACAACTATAAGCACAACATCTGTGGATTGCTTGCTGAATCTTAACAGGTGGCCCCAGAGGGACACAGGCTGGGAAAAATTAGGCTTGCAGTGGAACCCATCTCTGGAATGTGCCACTGGACACCTGCCACACAAAGCTGCACTAATAAAAGCGGTAGACTTAGGAGCTTTGCTTAGTACATAGTAACAGACATGGAAAGGCAGCCGAAGTGGGAGGACAAAGAAGCAGAAAACATATGAGAGAAGAAAACAGAGATCCAGATATAATGGAGTCAAGTAATCCAACAGATGCAGAGTTCAAAACACTGTTATAAAGATGCTCAATGAACTTAGGGAAATGTAGATGAATTCAGTGAGAACTTTAACAAAAGATAAATAACATAAAAATGGAAATGAAAATTATATAAAAGAAGTGAGAAATGAAGAACACATTATCTTAGATAAAGAGTATAATAGATAGAAAAAACAGAGTGGATAAAGAAAAGGATCGAACCACTGATATAAAGGATGGTGAAGCCAAGGACACTCACTC
>NW_006442490.1:1615747-1619020 GCF_000325575.1 Pteropus alecto | reverse complement strand
TACGAGTACCTGAAGGAAAACAAGACGTTGAAGAACTATTTGAAGAAATAATGATGGAAAACTTACCTCACCTGGTGAAGGAAATACACACACAACTCCAGGAAGCTCAGAGTCCCAAAAAAGATCAACCCAAAGAGGCCCACACCAAGACACATTATAATTAAAATGCCAAGGGTTAAACACAAAGAGAGAATCTTAAAAGCAGCAAGACAAAAGCAGCTAGTTACCTATAAGGGAGCACCCATAAGACTGGCAACTGATTTCTCAAAATAAACCATGCAGGACAGAAGGACTTGGCACAAAATATTCAATGTGATGAAAACTCAGAATCTACAACCAAGAATACTTTATTCAGCAAAGCTATCATTTAGAATTGAAGGACAGATAAAGAGCTTCCCTGACAAAAATAAGCTAAAGAAATTTATCAACATCAAGCCAATATTACAGGAAATATTGGAGAGACTTCTTAAAGAAGAAAAAATGTGTATCAAAAACAGGAATAGGGTGATGTCAGAAACATGGCAAAGTGAGAGAGGACCCCATATCTATCCCCTTGAAACAACAATAAGCTGAAAATCTAAAATTCAACAACGACAACAAAAACAAACACCCAAACTGCACACCAGCACGTCTGAGTGTGGGATCTGTGCATAAGAGCTACCACATGTCAGAACCCCAAGAATCGAGCTGTAGAATGGGAGAAAGAAAGAAGGGGGAGAGGGAGGGGAGAAGGCATGGCGGATTCCCTGAACAACCCTGCCTGGGATCCCTGTGAACTCCACACACCCGGCAGCAGTATCCAGGCATCACGGCAAGAATCAGAGAAGTGGAGACAGCAGAGAAGTGGGGATGGAAGAGAAACAACAGTTGATTATTACCAGCCATGGGTGCAAAACATGAGGCTGAGCCACAGCTCCCATACCCCAACTCAGAGGGTGCCTCCCCCACTATCGTACAAGACCAAACACCACAGAGCCCTGGGGGAAATCGAGCAAACATTACCAAAACTGTCACTACACTGACAGGGACTGAGTCTGAGGGAAGAGAGCGTGATTGAATATGCATAAAAAAGAAAAGGCATTATTATTATTATGACTTTACGTAAAGCAGGGATCTAAGAGGCTTAGACGCCACCTACTGGAAACCAAAAGAAAAATGCCTTCTTTGCAATAGGCTAAAGAGCGACCTTTATGTACTAAATCATCCTTTTAGACAAAAAGCAGAATGCACTTCCGTTAATGCCCAGGCAGAGAAATAATCCATTAAACAACATGAACAACCAAGATGACAAGGCAGCTCAGAAAGAAAGAGAAAAATCTCCAGAAAATAAACTGAAATACAAAGAAATATGTGACTTAAATTACAGAATTCAGAACGTACTTCTGAAAAAACTCAATAAGATCCAAAATGACACATGTAAACAATTTCGAGATTTGAAAAAATAACAAAAAGAGTAGAATG
This sequence comes from Pteropus alecto, assembly GCF_000325575.1. Classification (NCBI taxonomy): domain Eukaryota; kingdom Metazoa; phylum Chordata; class Mammalia; order Chiroptera; family Pteropodidae; genus Pteropus; species Pteropus alecto. The sequence continues at coordinate 1,617,559 of NW_006442490.1, read as the reverse complement.
AGTTCTTTAGCAAGCAGACTGAAACCAACACAAAGAACCAAATAGAACTTCTGGAGATGAAGAACACACTGCAAGAGATGAAAAATGAAATGGCAAACTGGGGAAATAGAGTCGACCAAATTAGAGGAAAGGATCAGTGATGTCAAAGACAGAAATCTAAAAATAAATCAGAAGGAAGAAGAGAGAAACCAAAGAATGAAAAATAATGAAAGAGAAATACAAGAAGTAGTTGATATGCCAGGAGAGGAAACATAAGAATAACGAGCATTCTCAAAGGGGAGGAAAAAGAGCAGAGATTAGAAAGCATTTTCAGACAGTTTCCCAAAACTAAGGAATGAGCTGGCCCTTGGAATTCAAGAAGTCAACAGAACACTCAATTATCTCAACCCAAAAAGGCCTTCACCAAGACACATTGCATTAAAATTATCAAAAATCAATGACAGAAAAAATTCTCAGGGCAGCCAGGGATAAGAAGACAGTAACCTATAAAGGAAAAACCCATTAGATTATCGTTGGACTTCTCAGCACAAACCTTACAAGCCAGAAAGGAGTGGAATCCAATATTCAAACTATTTAATGAAAAGAACTACAAGCCAAGAATAATATATCCAGTAAAGTTCTCTGTTAGATAAGAAGGAGAAATAAAGACCTTTCCAGACATACAAACATTGACGGAATTCTCTACTACGAGGCCTGCATTACAGGAAATACTGAAAGGGGTCAGCTCACCTAAAACAAAAAGATCAAAAAAATACATAACTAGAAGTAAGGCAACTAGCAGGCAGATAGAAGCAGAGGAATGCAGCCCTTAGTAAGAACAGGACTTTATAAGCTTAAACAATAAGAAGAGAATTGCTAAAGCAAGATAGTAATGAACATTCAGCATATATAGGGACAAATTGAGAGAACAATGAATGAAAAGGGGAGGATTCAAAGATCCAAATTTGCAAAGGGGAATGGAGATAAGACACACGCAGAAGAAAATGGATATATATCTTCTACATATTCCTAATGATAACCACATACCAATGATTCAGAACTGAAGTATATTACATAAAACAAGAAAGAAGAGGGAAAGCCCACAAAAGCCCTCCTAAAAAAAATGCACAAAAAAACCCACAAAAGCCAACCAAAATAAAATAGAAACAGGAGGACAAATAAGCAATGGAAACACCGAGCTACTGGAAAGCAAAAGAAAAATGGCTATAAGAAAACCTCATATTTCAATAATCACCCTCAATGTAAAAGAATGGAACTCACCAATAAAGAGGCGCAAGGATGTAGATTGGATCAAAAAACAAAACCCAACCATATGCTGCTCCCAGGAGAAACATCTCAGTTTCGAAGACAAATATAGACTCGAAGTGAAAGGGTGGAAAATGGTATTTCAAGCAAATAGAATTCAGAGAAAAATGAGAGTAGCAGTACTAATATCAGATGAAATAGACTTCAAAATAAAAAAGGTAAAGAAAGATACTGAGGGACAGTTCATTATGATAAAGAGAATCATGCACCAAGAAGACATAACACTTCTTAATATCTATGTTCCTAATCAGGGAGCCCAAAAATATATAAAGCAATTACTAAAAGAACTAAAGGGAGAAACAGATAAAAACACTATCATAGTAGGGGACCTAAATATGCCACTGGCGGATATGGACAGATCATCCAAACAGAAAATCAATAAGGAAATAACATCCTTAAATGACATATTAGGCTAACTGGACATAATTGACATTTACAGAGCCTTCCATCCCAAAACAACTGCTTATAAATTCTTCTCTAGTGCACATGGAACATTCTCAAGGATTG
>NW_006442490.1:1612634-1615632 GCF_000325575.1 Pteropus alecto | reverse complement strand
AAATCAGGAAGAACCACAAATACATGGAAATTAAAGTATATGCTACTGAAGAATGGCTGAGTCAGAGAAGCAATAAATAGAGAGATTGAGAGATACATAGAAATGAATGATAATAATAGTACAACATATCAAAACTTCTGGGACATGGCAAAAGTGGTCATAAGAGGAATTTCACATCATTACAGGGCTATCTCAAAAAACAAGAACAAGCTCAAATAACCTAACGCTTCATCTTAAAAACCATAAAAGGAAGAACAAATGAAGCTTGAAGTCAGCAGAAGGAAAGAAATAATCAAAATTAGAGCATAAATAAATGAAATTGAAAACAAACAAACAAAAAAAACAATAGAAAAAATAAATGCAACAAAGAATTGGTTTCTTGAGAAGATTAATAAAATTGACAAAACCCTGGCTAGACTCATGAAAGAAAATGGAGAAAAGACACAAATAAACATAATCAGGGATGAAAAAGGGGAAATTACGACAGGCACTGCAGGCATACAAAGGATCATACAAGAATACTATTAAAAATATATAATACCAAATTTAATAACCTAGAAGAAACAAATAAGTTCTTAGAAAGATACAACCTTCCTAGACTGAATCATGAAGAACTGGAAAATCTAAACAGACTGATTATCAGTATGAAAATTGAAACAATCATCAAAAACCTACCCGAACATAAAAGTCCAGGATCAGATGGCTTCACCAGTGACTTCTACCAAAAATTCAAAGATTTAATACCTATTCTCCTCAAACTCTTCCAAAAAATTGAAGAGGAGGCAAGACTTCCTAACTCATTTTATGAGTCCAATATTACCATGACACCAAAACCTGATAAAGATAACACAAAAAAATAAAACTATAGACCGATATATCTCATGAACACAGATGCAAAAGTCCTAAATAAGATACTAGTGAACCGAATACAGCAACATATTAAAAAGATTATAGACCACAATCCTAAGCCAACTTTGTACTTTATGATGAAAAACTAAAAACATTCCCTCTAAGATCAGGAACAAGGCAAGGCTATACGCTATCAACACTCTTACTCAATATAACATTAAAAGACCCAGCAAGTGCAATCAGAAAAGGGAAAGATATAAAGGCATCCAAATAGGAAACAAAGAAGTCAAACTGTCACTATTTGCAGATGACATGATTCTTTATATAGAAAACCCTAAAGAATCCACAAGAACACTACTAGAAACAATAAGCAAATACAGTAAAGTTTCTGGATACAAAAATCAATGTTCAAAAATCCATAGTGTTACTATACTCTAATAATGATCTGTCAGAAAAAGAAGTGGAAAAAAATAATTCCTTTTGCAATTGCAACAAAAGAGTAAAATACCTAGGAATAAATCTAACAAAACATGTGAAAGACCAGTATAATGAAAACTACAAGACCCTATTAAAATAAATCGAAAAAGATACAAAGAAGTGGAAAGATATTCCATGTTCTTGGATTGGAAGAAACAGCATAATTAAAATGACCGTATTACCAAAAGCATTATACAGATTTAACCCAATCCCTATCAAAATCCCATTGTCATTTTTTAAAGGAATGGAACAAAAAATCATCAGATTTGTATGGAAGCACAATAGACACCGAACTGCCAAAGCCATCATGAGAAAAAAGAATGAGACTGGAGGCATCACTCTGCCCAATTTTACATTATACTACAAAGTGACAGTAATCGAAATGGCATGCTATTGGCAGAAAAATAGACTCACAGGCAAGTGGAACATAATTAAGATTCCAAAAATAAACCCATGTGTTTATTGGCCAATAATTGTCAACAAAAAAAGCCAAAAACATCCGTGGAGAAAGGAAAGCCTCTTTAATAAATGGTGCCGAGAAAACTAGAAAGCCACCTGCAAAAGAATGAAACTAGACCATTGTCTATCACCACACACCAAAATTAACTCAAAATGGATTAAAGACCTGAATATAAGACTTGAAACATTAAAATGCATAGAAGAAAACATAGACACTAAACTCAAGGGCCTTGGACTTAAAGAGGATTTTATGAATAAGAGGATTTTAGTAATTTGACCTCAAAGCCAAGGGAAGTAAAATAAAAAATAAGTGAATGGTACTACGTCAAACTAAAAAGCTTCTTCACAGCAAAAGAAACCATCACCAAAATAAAAAGACAGCCATTTGAATGGGAAAATATATTTGCAAGCAACGCCTCCAATAAGAGCCTAATATCCAAATATACAAAGAAATTATACGATTCAATAACAACAACAAAATGACAATCATAAAATGGGCAGAGCACATGAACAGACACTTCTCCCAATAAGATATACAAATGTCTAACAAACATATGAAAAGATGCTCAACATTGCTAGCTATTAGGAAATGCTAATCAAAACCTGTTAGAATAGCTGTTATCAACAGGACCAGTAATAACAAATGTTGGAGAGGATGCAGAGAATAAAGAATTCTCATACACTGCTGGTGGGACTGCAAATTGGTACAGCCACTATGGAAAACAGTGTGGAGGTTCCTCAAAAAACTAAGAATTGATCTGCCATATATCCAGCAATCCCTCTACTGGGTATTTGCCCCAAAGACTTGAAAACCCATATCTGGAAAGATATTTGCACACCGGTGTTCATAGCAGCATTATTCATGGTGGCCAGAACATGGAAGCAACTGAAGTGTCCTACGATAGATGATTGGATAAAGAAGCTGTGCTACATATATACAATGGAATATTACTCAGCCATAAGAAGAGATGAGATAACTGCCATTTGTGACAACTTGGCTGGACCTCAAGATAATTATGCTAAGCAAAATAAGCCACACAGAAAAAGTTGAAAACCACTTGATATTACTTATATATGGGATATAAATCTAAATGCAACAAACTAAGAGGATAAACAGACTCATGGACATGGACAATAGACTAGTGGTTACCAGAGAGGAAGGGGGAAGAAGAGAGGAAGACTGGGTAAAAGGTGTCAAATATATAGTGACAGT
>NW_006442490.1:1597256-1612355 GCF_000325575.1 Pteropus alecto | reverse complement strand
GAAGGAAGGAAGGAAGGAAGGAAGGAAGGAAGGAAGGAAGGAAGGAAGGAGAGAGAGAGAGAGAAAGAAAGAGAAAAAGAAAGGAATAAATAATGGTAATAATTACATTCCTATCAACAAGTTCCTCAAATGGAAAAGAATTAAGTGCTCCAACCAAAAGATAGACTGGCTAAATGGATAAGAAAAAAAGACCCCTACATGTGCCGCCTACAAGAGATTCCTTCCGATTAAAATATACACACAGACTAAAAGGAAGTACATGGACAAAGATATTGCCTTGATGGACCAAAAGTGTATTGAGCTGATTGAAATGGGAAGGACAAATATCGCATGATTTCCTGGATATATGGAATCTAAAGAAGAAGAACAACAACAAAAGGGTAAAATAAACTCATAGATACAGAGAATATTTGGAGGGCTACCAGATGGGAGGGGAACTGGGGGGCGGGGGATGGAGAAAAAGGCAAAGAAATTAAGAGGTACAAATGGATAGGTATAGGATAGACATGGAGATGTAGAGTGTAGCATGGGGAAGATGGTTATTAATGTAATATGTAAGGGGGAAGAAGGGTACTAGAAAAAAATGTTTATTTATATATAATATATGTGTGTACAAATATATTTATATACATGCATATAAAAATTTAACAACCTAGTACAATATCTAACACATAGTAATTAATTGAAAAACGGTACTTATTTTTATCTAAATGGTAGTAATTATGACAGATAAAGTATCTGGCTCACAATAGGTGCCAGAAATTTTCTTCACTCCTTTCCTGGTCTTAGTTTGGCTCCCATGTACTTATGGGTAGTTTCCTTTCCTTCCCATGTACTTATGCGTAGTTTTCTTTCCAGTTTGTGCTCCTGAATTGTCCTCATTTCTCTCTGAAACATCTTCCACTCCCTTCCATTCTCATCTAGTCCTTGTAACCTTGGCTTTTCTAATAAAGACGATGGATCAGGCATGTACCTCTTTGCATCTGCCTTCTGGGCTAATTATTTGAATACAAATCAGCCTCTAAGATTAGCCCTTTGCTGCCCTCACCTGGCCTATGCTAGTGTCCATTATGGTTGACTAAATGATCACTGGTCAGCAGAGGCTCAGCTCTTATCTAGTTCTGACAACATTGCAAAAAACGTAACTCCCTGGGGAATTCAAGGTAATGCATTTCTTTCTTTGGGAAGTAAGAATGACAAAGCAATGGCCAGCTCAATCTGATACCTCCAAAGGGAAAATTTGGTGACTTCGCAACAGTCTGTTTCAGAATTGGTCAGGACTATTCATGGCTATATCAGCATTATATGTGGAGAAAACAAAAATCATATGGGAACCCGAGGCCTCATGATTGCCTTTCTGAGCTCAATTCAGCTCTAGATCTTTATAACGCGGGGACATACCTAAGCTCTAACTCCATTTCTAAATGTCAAAACGCAATTCCTATTTTAGAATCACGTGCTACTCTAAAGGAAGGGATAGCAGTGAGAGCACTATCCTGTTTATTTTACTGCATGTTTCATAGGATGCCAGCTTGGACTTACCAAGGAAAATTCATTTTCTTGGAGGAAGATAGCCTAAACTATCTCCCTCAATAACTGTCAAACAAACAAGCATAAACTGGTGGGGCGGTGGAGGGCTGGGGGAATAGGTAAAGAGGGTCTAAAGGTAAAGAGAAAATATAAAAAGAACACTGACTTCTCATGCCTTAAGACTACCAGCAACTTGTTCCAGAGTTTCTCAAGTGGACAAACATAAACCTTTTATCTACTTGTTTGTTCACTAAACGTATATTTATAGAGTTAAAAAAAAATGAAAGGTAGTTGTTTTGGAAAAAAATTTAGATCATCCCTTAACTATTTACTTTAAAAGTGTATGTGTGTTTGTGTGTGTTGAGCGAGGGTGAAGGAGTGACAATATTGATCCTAAAGCTAGAAAATTGGGACAAAAATAGAAAAATGCACATATATCCCATCTGTGAATATTGATATTAAAAAAACCTAAATTCTCAGAAAATAGAATCCATCTTCACATAAATTAATACATTAACACATTATAACCAAGTGGAATTTTTTTCATTAAGAAGGAAAGAACTATTCAAGATAACGTATTAAATTAATATTATTGGATATCAATAAATCAAAAACTACTCAGCAAGTGGTTATCTCAATAAATACTTAAATAGATAAATGATAAAATTTATCTATACCTGATTTTTTATGCTTAATAAAATAGGAAATAGATGAATACTTCCTTAACATTGTGTCAAACAAAATGTTGTTAATTTTGAAAACATAGAAGCATTTTCATTAAAATCGAGAACAAGGCAAGGAAAATACTGTGTTGACTATAATTTAACATTGTTCTGGAAGTATTAGATATTGCATTTAGAGGAGAAAATAAGACATATAAAAAAAGGAATGTTGGAAAATTATTATCAACACATAAAATGATTATATATAATTTAAAAACTCAGAGAATGACTTAAATTATTAGAAGTAAAAGAATTTGCAAGGTAACTGGTTAGAATTGTTAATAAAAATTCAATAATACTTATATTAATATATGTTCAATGTAAGAACATATCTCATTTATATAAGTAATAAGATATGTACAAGGCCTATATGAAAAAATAATAGAAAGCTCTGCTGCTAACTGTAAAAGAAAACCAGTAAATGAAAAGACGTATAGGCACTTCTTATTTCATTGCTCTTGATTTTTATTTTATGATAAGATGTGTGCTTATCATAAATTGAAGGCAAGACCCTCCACTAGCAAAAAGATTACGACTCACTTTATTGTGATACTTGCTTTATTGTGGTGGTCTGGAACCATACCCACAATATCTCCATGGTATACCTGTACCTTATTCTTGTATAAAAAGGTATGAATATTTTTTAAAATCAATTATAGTAATCTAAATATTAAATATAATTCCAACAGGTGTATTAATATAATATTTTACTTTGGAACTTGAATATATAACTCTAAAATTTATCTGATAAATAAGCATAAGGAAATTGCCAGAACTATTTTGAACAAGAGAAACGAGAGGAGCCTAGCATCATCAGATATTAAAATGCATTACAAGGATATAGTAATAAAAAATGTTACCATAGCAAGAACAGACTAACAAATTAATGGAGGATGGTAAAAATTCTCTAAATGGGCCCAAATGTACATTGAACAAATTGATTATTATAAGTTTCAAATGTGAGGGAGAAAGATGGTTTATTGAATAAATTTCCTAGAACTAGCCATTTGGCGTGAGTATAGGAATGAAAGCTAAAAAAAACAGAGCAAGTACAAATTGACATTTGGATGATTTCTTAGCATATATCTTATCTTGTGACCCAGAAACCACTTAACATCCTAAGAGTTGGAGGAATTAGTGATTACAAAGTTTCTGAGGGAAATAGTAGCTCACTATAGCATTGAAACACAGACTCTGACCTTTTCTAAGTGACCACTACACCTGCTTTTACATGCTTATATGTGATATCTGGAGAGCAAAACATGTCTTGAATTAATTGACTAGAAACAGATTTATAAAAAGGAAATGGAAACACCAACTGGTAATCTTCCTCTCTGATGTTATAATCATTCTTTTATTTACCTCAACTCTTGACACTGAGAAGAAATTTTTTTTTTGCCTCCTCAAAGTTTGCATCTCTTTGAACATTTTCATCCAGGGTGCTCAGAGGGGACTAGCTATGTACTGAAGAGCATGTGCTCTGAGCAGGGGTGCCCAGAGACTTTAGTTTGAGTTCCAGCTGGGCATCTGATAGCTCTGTCACTTTGACCTCAGTTTCCTTATGTACACATTGCAAGAGTTGAAGTAGGCAATCTTTAAGGTCTCCTTTGAGTTCAAACAGAGTGATGAAAAAGTAATGAACAGTGAGTTCTTGAATATGTGCAGGAACAAAATAATGAATTGTAGTTTAAATGAAATAGAAATGCAATGGCCTGCATCACAAGCTTGCTTTATCTAATCTTTGAATACTGCCATTTGGAGAAAATGTCCTTTAGAGAAAAAAAAGTAGGTCAGAGAGACAGGTCAAGTGAAGAAATAGTTGGGCCCAGGGCTTGCGTTGAATAGAGTCAGTATTTAAATACCTTTTCATTGCAGATTCTTTACTTTCCAGTACAATTTTCTAATTATTTATTTGCAACAATGAATCAACTGAGCATTCGCTCCTTTGCCTTGGAAAACAAATTTATTCTTTTTCAGAATTTGTTAACAACATTTGAAAATTCTGGCTACCTCTGATCAGATATCTTCCTCATTCAAATACAATGAAATGAACAGTAATTGGTGATTAGGATTGGATTTTCCAAGAGGTTTCCATTTAGGGTAGGTCTACAAAATATTGTTTCTACTTTTGTGCATCTTAGTTCCTGAATGCAGAATTAGAGCTTTAAACAAGTAGACGCTTTGTTAAGGAGAAGGCCTCTCATCTAGGTTGTCACAGAATTCAGTGGTAAATGATGATTTCTAATTGGGCATACTGTGGAAAGACTTACCTTAATTATGCAAGATGGTGGATTACATATGCATAATCATATGTTTAAGATAAGGAAAACTAGACTGAGACCTCCCATAATAGTGGAGCAAGAAAGAGATATCTAGTCTTACTAGATATATTAAAGCTTATATGAAGTTAGTATATTAAAGTTTTGGAGTTTTCACACCAAAAAAATGCACTCGAGCCTTGAGACAGAGAGATGAACCTGTTTGGCATTTGAAGCCAATGCCTGGCACCAGTTGGAGGCAATGACTTTTATGAATGAAGAATTACATTTTATACTTGTCTACTTTTTTAATTTAGTTTCAAGTATACAGTACATTGGTTAGACATCTACATAGTTCATAAAATGATCCCCCCAATTGCACCTTCCCTCCCCTGACCCTTCACCTAGCCAACATATTAATGCTAATTGCATTCTCTATGTCATGCTCCCCATCTCGATGACCATCCATCAGCTACTAATTTGTACTTCTTCACCCCATTCTCCTAGCCCCCTAAACCCCCCTCTCCTCTGTCCAACACAAAGTTGTCCACTATATTTGTGAGTCTGATTGTGATTAGTTTGTTCTTTTTATTCCTTAGATTCTGCATATAAGTGAAATCATATAGTGTTTATCTTTCTCTGTCTGACTTAAATACTTTCTAGGTCCATCAAAGCAGTATCTTTTTCTATCCCCTTCCTTTTCATATGTAGGGGTCTTGTTTTCTTATCCTTTCAGCCACTCTATCTTTTGGTTGGAACACTTAATTCTTTTCCATTTGAGGTACTTATTGATAGGAATGTACTTGTTACCATTCTTTATTCCTGTTTTTGATACATGTCTTTTCTTCTTAAAGAAGTCCCTCCAACATTTCCTGTAATATTGGCTTGGTGGTGATAAATTCCTTTAGCTTACTTTTTTCTGTGGAGCACTTTACCTGTCCTTCAACTCTAAATGATAACCTTGCTGGATTTATTATTCTTAGTTGTAGATCCTGGGTCTTTATCCTGTCAAATATTTTTTTTTGCCAAGCCCTTCTGTCCTGCGTAGTTTCTTTTGAGAAATCAGCTGCCAGTCTTATGGGTTTTCCTTTATAAGGGGCCTCTCTGGATCCCTGATTTTTGGAATTCTCTGGACTTCCTGGGATTTTATGTCCATTTCCTTCACCAGGTTGGGAAAGTTTTCCATCATTATTTCTTCAAACAGCTGTTCAACATCTTGATTTTCTTCAGTTACGCTTATCAGACAAATATTTGGACCTTTAATAGTGTCCCATATCCCCCTTAAATTACTTTTATAGTCTTAGCATCTTTTTTCTTGCCATTCAGATTGTGTGTTCTGATTGGCTTTCCCGTCCTCTAGATAGGGCAGTTGATCTCCTTCTTTATTCACTTTGTTTATTCCTTTGTTTATTCCATTTAATATATTTCTCATCTCAGATAATGTGTTCTTCATTTCAGACTGATTCCTTTTTATAATCTCCATTTCCATTTTTACATTTTTTTATCTCTTTGTTGAAGTTCTCACTGAATTTATCTACACTTCCCACAAGTTTATTGAGCATCATAAATCATTGCTTCATAATTTTTTTTCCTATTCTGTTCTGGACATGGACATGGATATGAAGCCTATCAAAGAAACATAGGAGAAAAAAGGTTCTCACTGAATTTATCTACATGTCCCAAAAGCTCATTGAGCATCTTTATAACCAGTGTTTTGAACTCTGCATCTGTTAGATTACTTGACTCCATTATATTTGGATCTCTGTTCTCTTCTCTCATATGTTTTCTGTTTCTTTGTCTTCCCATTTTGGCTGCCTTTCCATGCCTGTTTCTATGTACTAAGCAAAGCTCCTAAGTCTCCCAGGTCTTATCAGTATGGATTTGTGAAGTGGGTGTCCAGTGGCACAGTCCTGAGAGGGGCTCAGGTGCAGGCCAAACTTAGCCCAAGCCTCTACCCTTCCAGGGCGACCTGTTAAGATTCAACAAGCAATCCACAAATGCTGTACTTATAGTTGCCTCAAAAAGCCACACCAGAAACCGAGGTCAGCTGCCTCCAGTGTGAGTCTAGGTGCTGCTCAGCAAGGAGCACCTGACTCGCTGACGATATATGTGCATGTGGCTTGGGTGGGGCTGCGAGTTGCGGGAGGTGGGGTTTCAGGGAATCCTCTGGGCGGAGCGACCTCTGTTATCCACTTTGATGATGTCACAGCTATGGTGGTGCTGTGTCCACACACTGGTAGCGGGGAGGGCTCAACAGGGAAATATGGATACCGCTAGCACTTCTGTACAGAGCGAGTCTCACCTTGGCCCTCACTCCGACACTGTCTCCCTAAAAGTCCCTGATGCCCCCTGCGCACTGCCAAATCGACACTGGTGCTCAGAGTGAGCAGGTCCGTCACCACGAAAATCTGCTCATTGACACGGCCCATTTAAGAGGCTTCTGCTGCTGCCCCTGTGCAGCCTCTGTCTCACTCAGCTGCTGGAGACCAGGCAGTCCCACATCCTCTCTCCGTTCTACCTTTTGCCATTGCAGAGTTCTTTCTTGGTCTTCTCCCTAGTTGTATGGCTTGTTCCGCTAGATCCCAGGCAATTTTTCCTTGCTTTTTGCTCCTTGTTTCCGTCACAACTTTAATTTGGTCGCCAGAGGGATGAACAGAGCCTCTATCATCTATGCCATTTTCTTTCTCCTATGTTTCTTTGATAGGCTTCATATCCATGTCCATACCCAGAACAGAATAGGGAAAAAATTATGAAGCAAAAATAAGGAAAATCAATTATAGCATCAAAAGTCTTAGCACAAAAAGACATACATTGTCTCCCAACAGGTCTCTCCCTCTGTATGAAAGTCACACAGGGAACTCAATATTCCTACCTCTATAGGCAACAGGCTTTTTGTTAATGGTTAGCAATTCAAAACACAACTAGGAACTAGATATTCTTCAAACTGACCACTCTGCATATCTGTTTAAAACATTAAAATTAAATCTTATAAAGGTCACTTTTATAGACATGAACAATAGATCTATGTACTACTAATATTGAAGTACCACTAATTTTTCTAAGAGGATCGTCTTTCAAATCTGTTATAAGGTAATATAATGTGTCCTTCTCCCTGTGTTTTTATCAGTGAATCATACTTTCAGGTAAATAGTATACATGGACACAACATGATGACTAAATGCTTCAGTATCAGTTGCCTATTGCCATATAACAAGCAACTTTAAAACTTTATAGGTTAAAAGAACATCAACTTATTATTTGTTATGCAGGTCAATTGGACGATTTCTTTACTTTCTGTGGTGTTTATTGTGTATCTGGGATGGCTGGAAGGTCCAAAATGGCCTTCTTCACAGGGCTGGCAATTGGTATTGTCTCCTGCCTGGGAGTTTAGTTGAGGCAGCTGGGGCCTTGCTTTTCCTTCATGTGAGCCCCTCTATGAGCCTTCTTGGGCTTTCTCAAGAAGTATTCCATATGGGAAGATAGAAACTGAAGCTCTCTCAAGGTTCAACTGTTACTTATGCTACATTCCGTTGGTCAAAACAGGTCATAGTGCCAGTCTGAATTCCCCTCTCAATGGGAGAAATGGCAAGACCACATTGCAAAAGGGCATGTGAAATGGGAAATAATATTGCAGCCTGCTTTGGAGCTTTGGAAACATTCTTCCACAGTCAAGAAATGTGTCTTTTACTTTCCCTTGCGCTCCTTTCCTTCTATCCCACCTCCCCTTCCTGTGTATTGGATAGTTAATCAGATCACCAAAATGTACCAGATTAGAATATAAGTGCACAAGATGTTCTGATCCTAATATACAAACTATGTCAGTGTAGATCAATCAAGTGGGATGGACCAGACAATATCCATCTGAAGATTTTAAGAAATGTAAGGGAGAAACTGTGATGACATTTGTTAAAATGTGTACTCTATGATTCTAGGTTATTATGCAAAAGGAGCTCAAGTTTCCTAAAATGTCTATGTGCCATGTACTTTCTGAATATTTTACATTCATTATCTTTAATTCTCACAACACTTTGAGACCTGTTTTATTGTCTCCATTCTCCAAATGAGGAAACTGAGGTTCACAAAGATTAACTTGCTCAACTATTTATAGTTATTAAATAGGTGGACTTGGTCTTAAAACTCAGGTATGTTTAACTACAAAACTCCTGCTATGTCCACTATACTCTTGCTACTCAAAGTGGTCCCACACAATTCTTATCTCATTAGGAAAGGCGGAGCCTGAGAGAGGCAGAGAGGGGTTCTCTAAAGTGCAGGGCACAGGGTGGGGGTCCCAATTGCTGATGTCTAGAGGAAGTAAGGATAGGTCTACAATGAAAGTTAGAAGTGAGAAGCAGCAGCTGGGATTATACAGGATGCTGAATACCAGGCTAGCTAGCAAAATTTGTAAAAGCTATAATGAGCCTGTAATTAAATGTAACTTGCTTAAAAAAGACAACATGATTTCTCTGAGAAGAAATCAAACTAGACTCAACTACCCAACTTCTTCTATGGGATAAGAAAGAATATGGTCAATTCAGTTATGTGTGCTTACAGCTTTCCAGAAACATATTCTTAAAATAAGAAGTAAATTCGGGGACTACCTATACTGGGCTATGTCATAGCTGGAGGCCCCTGTAGCCACTGCTCCAGGGGAGCTAGAAATGCTGATATCAGAAGTTTGTTCAAGGTCCATATCCTTCAATAAAATGGGGAACAAAATCTTATAGAGTTATGAAGGGAAAGTTACTGGGGTGTGATGGAAGGAGTCCTCACTTTTGAATGGGGTACATTTGATTTTGATTCTTAGTCTGAAACATACAACCTGTATAACCTTGGGGAAGTCATGTAAACTATCTGAGGTTCAATTTTCGTATCAATAAATACAGAATAAGAATATCTATGTTTCAGTGTAGTGGTATGAGACAAAAGAGAAAATCTACATCATAAGACCTAGCAGGCAATGAATAAATGTTAGTTGATCATATACTTACACATGCTCCAGGCACTATTCTAAATACTTTAGAAATTTAATTTCACTTAATCTTCATAATAATCCTATGGGTGTATGTACTATTATTATCTTCATGTACAGATGAGAAAACTGAGGCACAGAGAGGTTGAGTGACTTGTCCATGGTTGCATATGCACTAGTGAATCAGAGCACCCAGACTTGAACCCAAACAGTCTAGCTTGAGAGTCTAACCTTAATCATTATGCTAGGTTGAAATTTCCAAATTTTCTATCATTTGAACCATCTAATGATCCATCCAAACAGAAAGACTTTCCATTGCACTTTATTTCCTCCCATTAAATTTAAGCTCTGCGAGCTATTTTGATGTGAAAAGGAAAAGTAGGCAGCATGTTCAAAAACACTGCAGGAAGTTACCTTGTCTCCCAAAGATAATTCACACAAGCACCATTGCTAACTCAATGGAAGTGGGGCCCCAGAGCCTTAGAGCCCACCCTCGGGCCCCCCATGCCCCAGGATGTTGCCTGAATGCATCGTCAGGCCACATATACCTTTTCGTATCAGCAAGCTTGATTAAAGAAGTAGACAGAGTTTTCATGCTATCCAAGCTGATCATTAAGGAAATAAATTTTTATTTATCTCCATTAAATTGTCGATTCTCTTTCATGAAAGCTAAAATGTAGTCTCCAAAGGTGGAACAAAGTTGGCAGTTTGCCATGATTCTGACTTTCTATTTAATTTAGATTTAAAAAGGTTGAGAGATCACAATGCCTAGAACTAAGCCAATCTAGTTCAGGCCTAATAAGGATTTGCTTTAACTTAGTCTATTCTGTCAGGAAGTTGATGATTTAATGAATAAGAAACTGTCACTATTAGGTATGTTTTGCTTCACTGCCTTTCTTACCCAACTCCCTCTCACCATCTACACCAGCCTCACCCCTACCTACTTGTCTTTCTACTTGGAAATTTCAAACATGGAAAGAGCATTGTCAAGCCAAGGCAGATAAAGAACGGACATAAAGGAGAGTCATTTCCTGGGCCAGGAGAGGGAGGAAGGATTCAGGCTTGAGTCTTTTAATTCTCTGTTAGAGCTTTATATAAGTAGCCCCACCCTCTATGGATGGTTTCACTTTCCATGGTTTCAGTTACCCATGGACAGCTGCGATCTGAAAATATTAACTGTAGAATTCCAGAAATAAACCATTCATAAGCTTCAAATTGCACACCATTCTGAGTAGCATGATGAAATCTCATGATGTCCCACTCCGTTTAGCCCAGGGTGTAAATCTCCTTTTTTGTTCAACATTTCCATACTGTACACACTCCCCCACCCTTTAGTCACTTAACAGCCAACTCAGTATCAGATTGACTGTTGTGGTATCTCGGTGCTTGTGTTCAACTAACCCTTGTTTTACTTAATAATGCCACATTCACATAACTTTTATTACAGTATATTGTTACAATTGTTTTATTTTACTATTAGTTTTTGTTATTAATCTATTAATGTGCCTAATTAATAAATTAAACTTCATAATAGGTACGTATGCATAGGAAAAACAGAATGTATAGGATTCAGTACTATCTGCAATTTCAGGCATCCACTGGGGGTCTTGGACTATATCACCCATAGATAAAGGAGAACTACTGTGTTTTCCCACCCACTGCTCCTTGCTGGCTGTGCTAAGCTTTGAATCTACCAATATCCCTTTTATACCCTGGGGAGATGCTAGGTTTGAGAAGGAAATGCAATAATTGTCTAGTCTTTCTTTCCTTAGACTCATGGTGCTTAAATCTCAAATTTGAACCTTGAAAGAAAAGGAAATCCTTAATATAACCAGCCAAACCTTGAAAATTAGTTTTCTCTCTTTCATTCCCCCTTCAGTCTCTCTCTTTTAGAAGGACAGTATTGCACAAGGGTTACTCTATACACTCTGGGGCCAAGCTGATGTTACTTAACTTTCTGAATCTCAGCTGCTTCATCTATATGATGGGGAAAATAAAAGGACCTACTCCATAGTGTTGTGAGAATCTAAATCATATAAATCCTTTAGAACAATATCTGGCACAAGTAAATGCTACATGAGTATTAGTTATTATTACTAATTATTATTAGTTATTATTATTAGTTATGAAGAAGTTAGAAATGAATAAAGCAGGAAAGAAACAGATGATCTAGAATTTCAGAATTTTAAAGATGAAAAGGACCTTAGAGATTATCTGGTTTATGCCATTCATTTAACAGATAAAGAAACTGAGATGCAAACAGATGATGCAGTGAATTCCCATGTTAAAATTCTTTCTATAATGCTATACCTCAAATAATTTTATTCTTAAGCTGGTCTAACACTGGTTTATTTGTGCTTTCATCCAGCAAATATTTACTGAGCATTTAGTAAAGGATTGTCATAATGTACAACTCCAGAAAGTTGTACAATATGATAGCTCTAAGTGTAGATGGCAAGATACTGTGGCTTCCATGATCTCCACCTTCTGGTGTTCACACTATTGTGTGATTCTCCTCCCCTTAATTGTTGGAAGGACCTGTGATTGCTTCTAACTAATACAATACAGCAAAGGTTACAGAATGTGTGTGATTGTGTATACATAATTAAGTTACACAAGATGTTAATGCCCATCTTGTTAAGAGAGATGCTTTTCTTTGCTAGTTTTGAAGAAGACAATTTCCATGTTGTGAGTTGCCATATGAAGAAAGAGCAAAGGATCATCTCTAACTGACAACCAATAACAAACTAAGGCCCTTAGTCTGGCAACCAAAAAGGAACTGAATCCTGTGAACAACCACATGAGCTTAGAAGCAAATCCTTTCCCAGTCAAACCTCAGGTAAGACTGAAGTCCCAACTTATACCTTGACTGCAGTCATGTGAAACATTAAGCAGAGGATCCAGCTAAGCTGTACCTAAATTCCTGGACAGCAGAAACTATGAGAATATGTGTGTGTGTTCCTTTAATTTGCTTTATTTGTGGTAATGATGTTATGCAGCAATAGATAACTAATATAGATTTAAACGTGAATAAGAATGTTTCTGATTGAAAGATTTTCACGATCAAATGGGAAGACAGAAAGCTACTTATGTGACATTGAAAGCAAAGACATAAGGCATAGGGCATGGGGGGAAACAAGGTAGTTGTTGAGAGTGAAGTGGAGATAGCCACAGCAGGAAATCAAGCTGGAGAGACAGGAAGTATAGATGTAGGCTATGGACTTTGGCATCAGGGAGATCTGGATTCAAACAACCACTCTGCCAATTCCAGGGCTTGTGCCATTGGGCAAGGAGATTAAAGATTTTATGGCTCAGTTTCCCCATCTGTAAAATAAGAATAATAATTGTACTAACTTTTTAGAATTGTTATGAAGTTTAAAATTAAGTGATGTTCATAAAGCAATTAGTCTGCTGTTGGCACATAGTATATGCTCAATAAAAATGTGAGCTATGGGAGAGAGGAAAAAATGGCATAGATGATAGAGGCTCTGTTTATCCCTCTGGTGACCAAATCAAAGTTGTGACAGAAACAAGGAGCAGCAGCAAGGAAAAATTGCCTGGGATCTAGAGGAACAAGCCACACAACTAGGGAGAAGTCCAAGAAAACACCCTACAACAGCAGAAGGTAGGACGGGACTGGCAGCTGATTTCTCAAAAGAAACTACGCAGGACACAAAGGGTTGGCAAAAAAAAAATATTTGAAAGGATGAAGACCCAAGATCTACAACTAAGAATAATAAATCCAGCAAAGCTATCATTTAGAGTCGAAGGACAGATAAAGAGCTTCCCAGACAAAAATAAGCTAAAGAATCTTCATGTCAATAAACTAGAAATGCTGGGGGACACTCACCTGGGCCCTAGGACTGGATGTCCCCACAGACATTTCCCCGACCAGAGCCAATGTTGTGGCTGGAACAGCCTTAGAGGTTCTTGTTATGATTTCAAGATGCACCCACCTCAGCAATAATCATCACAGAATCTTGAGAAGACAGGATTTATTAGTTTCTGGAGAATACATTGAGCACTCGGGGCCACACAGAGATGTCACAGGGAGGGAGGGAGAAAGAGAGAGGGAACGAAGATGGGAAAGAAGGAGAGAGAAAGAGAGCGAGCATGAGCACAAGCACAGACCTATATTTCTGCCTTTATTGGGATTGAGTTGTGTGGAGAAGTGCCTGAGATTTTGCAAATGTACTCTTCATTGGTGAATGTGGAGGGCTGAAAGGTTAAAGAAGTACAAATTAGTAGTTGATGGATGGTCACTGGGATGGGGAACATGGCATAGGAAATGCAGTTAACATTAATATGTTGGCTAGGTGGAGGGTCAGGGGAGAGAGGGAGCAATTGGGGGGATAGTTTTATGAACTATATAGATGTCTAACCAACGTACTGTGTACTTAAAACTAATTAAAATAAATATTTTTTTAAAAAATGAGAGCTGTTGGTAAAGGTAAAAACATGAATATTCTGGTAAGACATGTCAAGGACCTTTATCTTGTAGGAAATGGAGATTTAAGGATAGGAGCGATATTGGAAAGTTTATAGTATAGAAACATTTATCTGAAGCATTTGAGAGGAAAGATTAAAGGGGATGAGACTGATTACAGGAAGACCAATTAGGAGACTGTCATAGTGGTCCCGTAGAAGGCTGAGAAATAGTTGAGCTGGTAGGATGGACATCATAAGTGGCTAAGTGGATATACTATGTTCTTCTTGATTGAAAAACTACAACAGCAAACCGTAGCATAAACATATCCTTTATGCTACCTGTACATACTTTTATCAGCAGTCAGACAGTAAAGACATTTGATTGTTTGGTATTGAAACTCATAGTGGTCTCCCAGCCCTCTGTGTAATCTAGTGAGAGACTTACTACCTTGGCTGTTTTCTTTCTGATATGCAGTTTCAAGAAAGGCTTTCAAGATACTCACTTGTCCCCAGTAGTGCCTGGACTTACATTCTTCAGAGTCCTAGAGTAATTATTGTTTTATGAAAATGAAAAAAAAATGCAATTTAAGGTTCTAAGGTCAATGACTCATTATGAATGCACTAGAGTCAGAGACAACTTACTGTACTTGCAACTCACTCAGGACTTCAGGGCAAGAATCCTGGTAGGAATGGTATGAGTTCCCTTGCTACCAGACTGCTCAGTAAACAAAGTTTCACCTCCCACAGGGCCCCTGACAGGACTGCATATTGGTGTTTCCTTATCCATCAAGGCTGGAGCTTTGTGACATCCTAATTTATTAGCATGTAGCTGTAGATGGAGTTTAACACTGTAACAGAACAAAAAATTGCCAAGTTTGTGAAGTTTTTCTTCTGTGTACTTTCTGTCCACTCCTCTCTATTGCCTCCTCTTTCTTTATCCTCACTTTTACTTTGAGTATCTTCTTCCATTAATTTTAAGTTAACCATTTTCATGCTATTCTGAATCATGCTATAATTAAATTAGAGAGATACCATAATTAAATTAACTCACATTAAGGTGCCTAAGACTTTGTATTTTGCTTCTCCCTATGTGAACAGCAGCTACTAAATATAGGCCTGAGATTTAATTATGAGAGTAGCAGATCTCCAGAGAAGGTTGACTCCTCATTCCCAGCAGTTCTGGTATGCTAAG
>NW_006442490.1:1591130-1597232 GCF_000325575.1 Pteropus alecto | reverse complement strand
TTAATCTGGGTTTATACACTCAAAAAATCTTGACTCCCCAGATTCCTTTGAACCCTCTGGGCCTGCAGAAGTCACCCTCCCCTTCCTGTGAAAAGCTAGTGCCCTACCTCCCTTGTTTGCAAACAGTGAAGAGATCTCTGTCTGATATGACTGCATGCATCACTGAAACTACCTCCTAACCCTCAGAAGCATGGGGAATTAAAATTCTTTGGATGAATAGCAGGGATAGATGCCACCCTTAGACACATTAATGATGTAGGGGTAGTCGTTCCCATCATATCTCCATTTAATTCACCAGAGTAGACACAACAAAAATTAAAAAAAAACAAAACAAAACACAGATCCTAAAAAATGACAGTGGACTACTGTAAACTCCACAAAGTAGTAGCCCTAATTATACCTACTGTACCAAATACAGTATATTTTCTAGAGTAAATTAACATAGCCTTGGTTCATGATATGTGGTCACTGAGACCTGGAAAATGAGGTCTTTTCCATCCTATTAGTTAAGAGTACCAGAAACCATTCACATTCACATGAAACTGACAGGACAATAGAATGCATTTATGATCTTGCCCCAAGACTATATTAACTTTCCAGCCTTCTGTCTTAATATAGTCCAAAGGTATCAGGACATTCCTCAAAACATCGCATTGGTCTATTATAGTGATAAAATCATGTTAATTGAACTAGATAAACAAGAAGTAGCAAGTGTATTAGAGGCCTTGCTAAGATATGTATATATCCAGAGGGTAAGAAAAAAACTCAATGAAGATTCAGAGAACATGTCACTTCAGTGTAGTTTTTAGATGTCCAGTGGTTTGTGGCATGTCAGGATATCCCATCAAAAGTAAAGAACAAATTATTTGTGCCTCCTGCCTCTAAGAAGAAAGCACAATACCTAGGCAGCTTATCTCCCTCCAATGGACACAATGGGTGCTAGTTCAATGGTCATTTCACTCTTTTCAAAGATTCCTTTAAACTTCCTAAATTTAGAGGGAGATTAGAGGAGAGATGATAAGTGAGGGAAAAGGAAAATAGAGAAGAGAATGGGAAGGGGAGGGATGGTAATGGAGATGATAGCAGGAGAGAGAAAAAAGGAGAGATGATAGAAAAAGGAAACAGAAAGAAAAAAAGGAGATAAACCAAAAGAAGAAAAGTGGAGAAAAAATTATATGGGGGGAGAAAAATAAAATTTAAAGAGGAAAGTTGGGATATTTAAGAAAAGGAGAGCAAGAGAGAGAAAAGCAAATTCTGATTTCTTAAATTGAGGTTCAAGTTCCACTGGAGTGAAAGAGTAAAATTATTTCCAATCATTTAAAAAATTAATATTGTGGTGAGAAGAAACACAAAGACTTCACTTACATTTAACATTATTTACCACATTTTCCCTGAGATGTGGACTCTGGCCTCTTTCAGGCAAATAATTGAAAAGGAGAAATATAGTGAACTGTCCCTTCCTCCTCCAGAACAAAACAGAGAGTAAAAAGGAGCAGCGAGTAGTATGCACAGCCGCTTTAGTGCACACTCATAGAGAAGAGGGAAATAGAACCCCAGTTTTGTAATCCCTGATGTTATTCATGGTATTATATGCCTCTGTTGGAAATTAGAGCAGTTTGGCCAGATTTGGAGGGATTTTTATGCACACTTTTTGCCTGAATTTTCTGAAAGCCAAGTCTTCAGAAGGCACATGAGGAGCTGTTTGCCAGGCCACATGTAATCCAGGGACAGAGAGACAGAATGCAAATACCTTAAGAAGCTACCCCTACCATCAGCACAATCAGCATATTGGGAGAGCCCCGTCTTCTATTGTTCCTGCTAACAAAATGATAACACACAGCAGGAGTCTTTAAAACTAAACTAACACTAAGAACTACACAAAAACATAAACTTCATAGTATAGCTCTATTTTTATTTTTGATAGTTTAAAATGTTCTAATCGTGGTAAAAACCATGTAACATATATTTTACCATGTTAACCATTTTAAGTGTACAGTTGTGTAATGTTAAATAAATTCACATTGTTGTACAACAGATCTCCAGAATTTTTTATCTTGCAAATCTGAGACTCTCTGTCCATTAAACCGCTCTCTCCGTTCTTCCACTCCCCCCAGCCTCTGGCAACCACTAATTCTACTTTCTATTTTTACCAGTTTAACTACTTTAGATACCTCATTCAAGTGGAATCATACATTATTTGTCTTTTTTTGTGACTGGCTTAGTTCACTTAGCATAGTGTCCTCAATTTCATCCATATTGTAACATGCAGCAGAATTTCCTTATCTTTTTAGGTTGATTAATATTCCATTTTGTGCAACTACCACATTTTGTTTATCCATTCATCCAATATTGGACATTTAAGTTCCTTTACCTCTTGGCTATTGTGAATAGTGCTGCAAAGAACAAGGGAATACAAATATCCCTTTGAGATTCTGCTTTCAAATTTTTTGGATATATACCCAGAAGTGGGATTGCTGTGAAATTCCATTTTTTTTTTTGAGGAAACTTTATACTGTTTTCCATAGCAGTGGCACCATTTTACATTCCCAATCATAGTGCAGCTCTATTAAACTACAACAACTATTAGAAAAAAAACTGCAGAGATAGTGAGAGCTAAAAACTGCAGAGATAGTTGAGTGAGCATGTGGGGTTCTCCAAATTGTTTCTTTGTTAACTGAAGGAAAGCAGAGTTTGTCACCCCAAAATATGCCTTTTGGAGATACTGATTATTTTAAGCAAGTTATTTTTAAGAAACGAAAGACTCAAAAAGAAACTGTGACCCTTTCATTTATCTGCCTAAAGAAATTTAGATAGAAAAACCTACTTAAAGAAAGGGAGGCACCACCTCAGCATCATAATATGACTTAAGTGTAGCAGACAAGGAGGAATCTAGAAGTCTGTTTGTTAGACTCTGCTCTGAGTTCCATTGTTTCTAGGTGGCCCAGCAAGAATTTATTTACTAAATGTTTGCTCTTTCTCCTCCACCTGTGAAATTCCTACTTTCTTTTTGAAGACCCAGACCCATGCCTCCCTCTCCATAGTTCAGAAAGGCATATAAGCTTCAACTTTTTAAAGTGTCTTCAGGACCCATATTCTTACAGAACTCCCATAAGTACACATGTAATAAATTTGGTCATTTTTTCCTGTTAATCTGTCTAAGGTCAATTTGATTATTAGACTAGCCAGAAAAACTTAGAAAGTCAGAAGGAAAATTATTTTTCCTACCTCACTTGTAAGGGAACATTCATTCATCAAATTAAGACCATAACAAAATACCAAGAAGGAGGTCACCTGGTATTTATACAACCATTACTGCTTTTGATCTATTTGATTTTCATGGGCACAGACACTGGGAATGAAAAGAACCACATAAAACAAGACATTTTAATAAAAGGCCATTACAGGGGGCTTCTGCTGAATGGAAATTCTCATTTTGACATTGCTCTGTATGCTTTAGAAAATAAGAAATCAAAATCTGCTTTAAAAACACTGGCATATTTTTACTATACATTTCTAGACTCCTTGCCAGTCAGAAAAATAGTTTACAGTATTTGTCTCCAGACAGAATTTGTAGTCCAGCTATGTTACTGCTGCTGATTCAGACCCCTTTAATATTCCTAGTTATGGATATGGTATTGCATCTAGATATTTTCCCTGCATGCTTCCAAGTCCACAGCAAACAGTGTATGGCTCTCTGAATCCAACAATCTGCTATTTTATAGGTTGTCACTGAACCGAAGACTCGTCATTTTCAGCAGTCAACTGAAGCCCCATGGACAGTTGTGATAAACTACAAAGAAACTGTCTGAGCACTTCCCCTGCCTAATTTGCTCCCCACTCCCAAAGGCAGGAAGAATTAGTAGGCTTGGATAATATAGAATGGCTACCTTCAAGTTAAATACGCACTGGAAATACAGGTACAGGCAATGATGTAGGCCTGAGAGAAAAAAGGGAGGGAGAAAAAGAAGAAAGGAGACAGGCAAAGAAGAGGCAGACACAGACAGACAGACAGACAGACAGACAGACAGACAGACAGACAGAAATACAGAGAAAAAAACAGCCTCCAATTTGGAGAGTTTTTGATAAGAAAAACATCCAATCATTCAAAGACTCTTGTAAGCCAGGTAAGGTGATGCTGGTCTTGTCTGGGGACAGATGTGCAATGCCCCATTGTCCCTCTTTTCTTTGACATTTGTCACTATAGTGACTCTTTACTTGGTTTCTATGAATAAATTATTGCAGTCAAATCAACGTTTTGCTTTAATTTCATTTCTTTCTCTTCCTTCTCTAGCACAGGTATTGCCTGAATTCAATGAATCTCATTAAGGCCTACTAGGAACCAAGTGACACCGAGACCACCCTGTCACATTATTCTCTACTAAAATGAAATGAGTGCCAAGAAAAACTTGAAGGACAAGCATGCTCCTTATTATCAAGTTATTTGTTTCACACATATAGATGTCACTAATTATTTTCGCCAGCTTCACTGAGTTCCAATAATACTAGAAAGCAGTGGCAAAGGCTATTTTGAATTCCCTTCCTTTTTCAACAGGGAAATCTCTACTGTGGCTAAAGTGTTTTCCTATCTAGAAATCATGCTTTGGGAATCCCCATTCAGTGAATATTAAGTCTTTTTAAAAGATGTTTCCCCGTGTGGTGATTTGTTTTTCGTCTTATGAGAGTATTTAGAAAGGGCAGGTATTTAGCACTTCGAATGCTTGGCTTCTATTTGTCATCTTCTTTAATGAAAGAATTAAACACACACACACAGAAAGATAGAGACAGAGATAGAGAGATTGACACTGATTGTCAATATCTGAGGCCTTACTTTAGGAGGTAAAAGGGAAAAGAATGAAATGTAAAGTTCAACAGTGAAAAATCACTTCTCTAATGATTTTTACAGGGAAAAGCCTGAGGCTCTGGCAGCCCCAATTTCGTTATACTGGGGCTCACTAGGACATAGAGAAGTGTGTATTGGTGGGAGTGAGGAGATTGTTAGTGGTAAGGACATGAGGAAAGGGAATGTGGGAGAGAAATATGAAAGAGAAGTGTTTTGTTTCTTCCTGTTAAATAGGCTGTGCCCACAGTGAACAAAGTGTAGGAACTTGGAAGAGGAAGAGCCAGGGGGCAACAGTTTCTTCAATGTCCCAGGGAGCTTTGAGGGAGATTGAAGAGTTAGTTACTTTCATAGACTATTAAGTGCCATCTCAGCACCCCTTAAGGTCCTCTCAATAACCCACTAGCTGGCAAAGAGATATAGCCTGGCTCAAAACAGCCCCAAGATTATAATCGCAAGTATACTTTATTGAGCAAGTGTTTTGTTTGCAGCACTATACATGCACTAACGCACTTTACCTTCACAATTACCCCAGGAGGTAAGTCCTAATATTATCCCATAAAAATACAGAAAATGAAGCTCATAGGCTTGAAAAAAGTTTTCCAAGGGCACATAGCTAGTAAAGCCCAGAACCAGGAGACAACCCAAGTCTGTTTCATTCTGAGGCCAATGGATCTTGACTACCTCACCCGACTGCTTCTCAAATATTAAAATGTAATTCTAGTAATTGTTTCACAAGTTTTTTTTTAATTAAAAAGCATATAAATAGGTTTTATAAAGATATTCAACAAAACAGAGGCTGTGCAGTGTAGATACTGACCTGGAAATTAGGGTTGTTGTTCCAGCTTAGTGTTATGAAATTAAACTGGATTCTAAGTGCCCATTCCATTTTGGACTTTGATTTCCATGTCTGTAAAATTAGGGACTGGAGACATTCTCTAGGAAGGCCTCTGGCTCTCCAAGGCAAAAAAACAAAACAAAACAAAACATAGAGATAGAGATAGATGATTAGATACTGACCTGGAAATTAGGGTTGTTGTTCCAGCTTAGTGTTATGAAATTAAACTGGATTCTAAGTGCCCATTCCATTTTGGACTTTGATTTCCATGTCTGTAAAATTAGGGACTGGAGACATTCTCTAGGAAGGCCTCTGGCTCTCCAAGGCAAAAAAACAAAACAAAACAAAACATAGAGATAGAGATAGATGATAGAGGGAGGGGGAGAGAGAGAGAGAGAGAGAGAGAGAGAGAGAGAGAGAGAGAGAG
>NW_006442490.1:1588916-1591032 GCF_000325575.1 Pteropus alecto | reverse complement strand
AGGGAGAGAGAGAGATAGAGATAGAGAGAGATAGAGAGAGAGAGAGAGAGAGAGAGAGAGAGAGAATAATTATTTTAAAGGTAGGAGAACCGAACTTTAAAAAAGCCCAAATGCTAAGTATTAATATTAGTTAAGTGTGAACACTAGTCTTGGACCCATTCACAAGATTATGTAGCAGAACCTCTTCTATTGACGAGCACTGTATATAGATGCTATCTGTAGGAAACAGTGTTCAGACACCATTTAATCACATTGACATTGGCCTTCTTCATATAGCTGAGTGTTACAGGCTAACAGAGCTTTGTTCTTGCCACCACTTCTCTTATTTGATAATTTATCTAGAATATAATGTCTGGAAGTGAGTTCAGAATCAACACTAAAGCTATTGTGGCATTGATCAGGACACAATAACACAAGGGTTCAATAACACAAGGGTTAAAACAGGATAGAGAGGAGAGTGGGGAAAGTCGGGCATTTACCTCAGGCACAAAATTTGAGGGGATATCAAAACCTCAGCAATCAAGATAAATATTGTTTGAATGTAATATTTCTATAATTTCAAAATTAAAGTAAAAAAAAACCATGATGAACAAAATGTTAAAAATTTAATTAAATACAGGATCTGACTCTGCTCTTGCAAGACTTGCCTTCACTTACTTCACCCTTGTTCCGACCCTCTTGAAACCTGGTCCAGCCCCCACTGAGATAAAATAACAAACATGATGACTTTGTATTTGGGAGATATGCTTTCTAGGAGTACTTGTACAAAAAAAATCATTTCCTCTCTGATCTCTGTTTCTATAAGTTAGGTTTTTTTAAGATTTTACATAAAGTGAGATCATATAGTATTTGTCTTTCACTATTTGACTTATTTCACTTAGCATAATGCCTTCAAGGTCCATCCATGTTATTGCAAATGGCAGGATTTCCTTCTTTATTATGGCTGAGTAATATTCCATCATATGTATATATCACATTTTCTTTATCTATTCATCTGTCAATGTATTGTAAATAATGCTGCAATAAAGGGAATAGTTAATACTTCTTGCGAGTGGTCTCTTGTGCATTATAGGATGTCCAGCAGTACCTCTGGCTTCTACCCTGCTATTTGCTAGTAGCGTTCTCCCAATTATGACAAACCAAAATGTGTTTAGATATTGTCAAAACCCCTGGGGAGCAAAATCGGCCTAAATAAGAACCATTCCCCTACAGCCAGCAAAGAAAGGCTAGAAACAGAATGAGTAATCAGGAAAAGTGTACATCTTCAGTGGCTTTACTTTGAAAAACCTTAAGACTTAAAGGATTGATACTCTGATTCTGAAATTCCAGGTTCTAGGTAGCCCTGAAGCATGGCACCCATTTAGCAGTATTTTTTTTCACCATTTTTAAAAAAAAAAAAAAAAAAAGAGTCCTTATTTCTCATCATTTTATTCCTTTGGTGATAGTAATTTGTTAAACATATTTTAAAATTTTCTATTTCTATTATGTCTAGTGCTCTTTTTTTTAACACAATCATGAATCAGAAACATGATCCTTTGGTAAACCACATGCCCTGATTCTTGACTGGAAATAAGTCATCTGAGATTTCAAGTTTCTTTCCAAGCCTCAACATGCTTTAACCTCAGCTCAGGTATGAAGGACAAGCTTGGAGAAAAATCACTTTTTCAGGATCCTTTTAAGGATATCATGTAGGTGGTGAGAGCTCACTGGACTATTATATTGAACTCCCTTTATTCTTTTCTATGTTCTTCTTATCACAATGGCCAGGTCAGCTCTTCTAACCTCTTCTGAAATGTTCAATCTTTTCTCAGTTACACAGATTATATCACCACTCTCTTTCAATTCATTCTTTGGACATATATTTATAGAAAGCCTACTAAATGTCAAGCACTAGGATAAATACTATTGATAAAATGGTAAAAAAGACAAACTTATTCCCTGACTTTATGGAACTTTTGTTCTAGTAGTGTAATCAAGAAAAATCAATAAATACATAAATAATACAATTATAAAATGAGATAAATACTTGAAAGAAGAAAAACAGGGATTTTAGATAGAGAATAACAGAACAGGTTGATAAGAAGACCTTTCAGAAAAGGTGATAATTGAAATCTGA
>NW_006442490.1:1565069-1588856 GCF_000325575.1 Pteropus alecto | reverse complement strand
ATCAACATGTTCTAAGGCCTTGAGGTGGCTTTTTGCAGGTGCTTGTGTGGCAGCCTGATCCTGCCTGGCCATTTCCTGCTCAAACAAGTTCATTCCTTACTGCCCTCTCCCCCACCTCAAAGGACTCTGCAACTCACATCTGTTGTTTCATGGCTTGCCAACCAATTAATGTTTTTCCTTATCTCCGTAGCTGTGTAGGAATAACAAGACTGTATAAAACTGCCTGTTATGTTACAATCGGGGCTCTGCCTCTGGATAGGAATCCACTGAGCCAGTGCTGGCATCAATAAGTGCTGCTTCCTGCTTGTAGCCTTGCTGTCCCGTCTCTCCATTCAAGAATCTTACAACACTTGCAAATTCTTCTTTCCTCCTTCATTCAGGCTTTTTAGAATATGACTTCAGTTCCTCCCACCAAGAGGTAGAGTCTATGTTATATCCCCTTGAATCTCGGTTGGCCTTGTGCGTTGCTTTGGCCAATATAATATGATAGAAGTGAGACCATATAAGTTCAGAGTGTAGGCCTCAAGAAATCCTGTACTTTTTTCTTGGAACTTGTCCAGTTGCCATGTGACCAAGCCCAGATTAGCTTGCTGAAGAATGAGAGACCATAGAAGAGACATGCCATTGCAGTTGAGCCAAATCATCTTAGACCATCCATCTTGCAGCTGACCCAGCAGCTGACCACAATTCTAAGAGAAAACCTAGCCAAGTCTAGGTAAACCACTAACTGAGCTCTGCCCAAATTGCCAACCCAGGGAATTTTGTGCTAAATTATATTAAATCGCTTATTTGGAGGTAGTTTCTTAAACAGAAAAAGATAGTTGTTATACCTTTAATGAAAACAGGGTCCTTGCCAGAGTAAGCTCCTTCACTTACACTGTTCCAAAACTCTGTGCTTTTACAATCATTGGATGATCAACTTCATATATAATGACATGCCCCAATCTTTTATAAACCTGGCCCATTCAAAGACCAATTGGCAAAGTTATTTGCCCAGTCACACGCTGAAGGGTTTGATTAGAACCAGCAGGAGCAGAGTGGCATCACCACAAGCTTCTAGTACAGGAAGGCAGAAAAATGCTCAGATGAACTATTCACTTCAGTAAGACATTGGGAGGGAGATATGCTCAGAAAATTCAAAAATTTTAAATCACGTTGTGGAAAGATGCTCCTAGAGATTGACATGTTTTTGCAAGAAGAGTCACAGAAGGGCAGCTTTCTTCCAAAAGGTAAGTTTTATTTCAGAATTTAGACAATTATAGAAGAAGTCTAAGGGTCCTCAAACAACAGATTAAAAAAAAACAAAAACAAAAAACAGGGACACTTGTGGTTGTGTGGCTTTCAGCAGGGTAATATGTAATAAAGGCCAAGTTTACCTGTGATTATCAGCATATTCAATTCCTTTGGGAATACTTTATACATAAAAAACACAAAAACATGCCCAGGAGTGGTGTGATCATCTTGAATACTACAATTGATCTGGGCAAAGCCAGAACAGGTCCAATTCATGAAGTAAGACTCAGCAAATCCCAGGCTGACACATTAAGCCCTTTACATCTTTCCAACACAACCACTAGCAAGCAGGTTGGCCTGAATCTTAGTAGCAAAGTGAGGCCAGGCTGCATACTGTGCTGGAAACAGCAGCGAATTTTCTGGCAAGAAAGTTAAATTGCAGCTAGGCCATTCTCAGCCTTGAAGAGGTTACCGATCTGATGAAGTTCTCCAATGGACGGAAAACTTTTAACCAGATGGTCCAAAAGTGTGGTCTCAGACCAGCAGCACCAGCATTAGCTGGAAAACAAGTTAGAGATGCAAATTCTGTCACCCCTCCCAAGAGCTACTGAATTGCTAACTCTGCAGGTAGAGCCCAGCAATTTGTATTTCAGTAAGCCCTTGGAGTAATTCTGATGCAGGCTCAAGTTTGGGAACCACTGTTGTACGAAGTTGTGGTTGACCCCATTCCCAGAGTAGAACTCTAGGTCTTAAATGGCAAGTTAGAGCAAGGCTAGCACTCCTGAAAAGTCTTCATTTGATGCTTATATCTGAAAGTTGAACCATAGCCGTAGGTTCAAACAATTTTTCAGTAACATAGTTTCTAATTAATTATCATTAAATAACACAGTTAGCAGATGCAGGAAGAAATCATAGAATTTTGGTTCTTGGGGTTAGAAAAGACCTCAAAGATCATGTTACAATCTGCTTCTCAAACTTTAAGGTGCATAGAATCATCTGGGAATCTTGAAAATGCAGATTCAGATTCAGCAGGTCTGAGGTGAGGCTTGAGATTATGTGTTCTTTAAAAGCTTCTAGGTGATGCTAATGCTGCTGCTCTATGGACCATATTTTGATCTGTTAGGCTGCAGTCCAAACCCCCTATCTCAGGGGTCCTGTGAGGAGAAAGAAAGATGGCTGCAGTCAGGCTCCCTCCTGACACCATTAGCAGCTTCTAGGTGGAAGTGACTCAGCATTTCTCCCCTTATGTAACCATGTGTCAAACTGCCCAGTACACATGCACAGGCTTCTGTAATCTGGCAGTGTGCCTCTATAAAAGGATGCTACCACCCTGTGAGGCTGGCTGTGCCCTTGCTGGAATAAAGAGCTATGTCGCAGCTGCCTACGGCTCCCTGTATGTTCTTCCAACTGCCCGAGCCTCGTACCCCTTATCTCGAAACTGCAAATCTGCAACAACACACTTGGCATAGTCACGGGTAAGATTCCCAGGTAAGGGAACCATCTGCCCAACCAGAGGACAGGAGGGACATGTGGCCCCCACAGAGTATGTGGTATCCCGTGGTGGCAGTATTAATGACTTGGACTCCACCTGAGCCTTGGAAGGCAGTTGGGGAGGAGCAGCTGCCGGAAAAAGCACAGGCTGCAGCCGGCCAAGTGGGGTAGGTGCTTTTAACAGTTTTGCAGCAGAATATGAACAAAGCTCCAGCAGAGGCCACGCAGGTACAGGAGCTTTGGCAAAAGGCAGATGCCTTGGATGCAAGGGTGTAACAATTAGAAGCCGAGCTCCAAAAAAGTCTAACAGAGGTAGGGGAAGACATCCCGGAAGAAGTCCACTCACAAGTATGGCCCGCAATACACCAGAAGGTGAAGAACGAAAGTCCTCTGGGTCCAGGTGGGGTACAAGCTGGTGGGGTACAAGCATGGTAATGGAATTCACCACGTATAAGCCCACGAAATTGTGGGATTTGGGGAAACAATTTTGGCAGCGACCTGGTGAACCATTGCTGGCCTGGTTGCTGTGACTTTGGGATGAGGAGGCCAACAGTGTTTTATGTTCCCCTGACAAAATGGAGAAATTGGCATCCATAACCATACAGCCCACATTATGGCACCATCTGCAGAACAGTAACCGCTTGGCTCAAGGTAAGGGGAACCATTCCCTGATGGAATGTATTACTGCTGCTCTGCGGACAGTTTGGGATGGAGCCGGAGAACTCCCAGACAATGTGAGTAAATGGCAGACATATGCTGAATTAATGCAGATTATACGTGAACTGCTCATGTGACAAGCCATGTTTAATTTGAATACATGGGGACTGGATGATGAACGGTTTATGACTGGCATGTGGGATCTAGTGTTAGGGACCGCCCCCTCTACCACTTTTGGCTTGTTGATTGCTATCTTGGCCCCTTATGTGGGGAGACGTATACATGAAGTGACTACAGCAATGGCTACTCTGGGGGATGTAGAAGGAAGACGACATGAGGCAGGGGGCAGAAGTGTCTGTGCTGTAACGCCTAGACCCCCAAGGGCCAAGAAGAAAAGAAAGGCCCTATGCAGGATCTTCTTCGAGTTACCAGAATGCAAATGTGGACTGATTTGTTAGCTGCAGGAGTCGATCAAGACAAGATAGACTGCCAGCCTAATGCACTATTATTAGAATTGTGGAGGGAATTAAAACCTGAACAACAATTTAGGCTTGGACAGAAACCTCCCACTGAAAAAGTTAAGCCAGTGGCTTTGAAGGGCTCCTTTAAATCCTAGGACTCTCTGTTGACCCTATGTGATTAGAGAGAAGGCTGAGGTGCCTGTTTGGATGGGGATAAGTGGGGACCAGAGGCTGCACATGGAATTAGCAATCCACTGGTCCCCACACAACGTGCAAAGAGTCCTAGCCGAGGCTGACTGTAGTCTCATCTATGGAAATCCAGAAAGATTCCCTGAACCAGCCACTTATATAGATGGCTATGGGTGTAAGACTATTAAGACCAAAGCTGTGATTTTGCCTCGAGGAATAGGACGTTTGCCCCCATGTCCATATAAAATGTATGCTTCTCTGGTGCCAGAATATATCCTAGGAATGGATGTGCTGCAAAGGCTCAATCTGAAGACCTCTGCTGGTGAATTTCATTTAGGAGTCTGGGTGGTGAAGACTGCAGGGTGGCGACATACTCATCACTTGCCACACAAAGTGCCAGAACCAAGGCACATTGTCAATATTAAGCAGTATCGCTTGCCTGGTAGACATGATGAAATCAGGGCTACAATTCAGGAATTGGAGAAAGCAATTTCAGATTATGCACCCCACCTATAGTCCTTATAATGTCCCTGTGTGGCCAATAAAGAAGCCCGATGGCTCATGGAGAATGACTGTGGACTATCAGGAATTGAATAAAGTAACTCCCCCACTGCATGCAGTAGTACCATCCATCCATGATCTAATGGATCAACTGACTACAAGGCTGGGAATGTACCACTATGTCTTGGATTTGGCTAGCACATTTTTCTCCACATGTTTAGCTCTTGAAAGTCAAGATCAGTTTGCCTTCATGTGGGAAAGAAGACAATGGACTTTTGTGGTACTACCCCAAGGCTGCTTACATAGCCCAACAATTTGCCATGGGTTGGTAGTCCAGGATTTGACAACCTGGACCCAACTGGCAATGGTGGAATTGTTTCATTACATTGATGATATCATGTTAACCTCTGTTTCCTTTACAAATCTAGAACAAGTGATGTCGGTGCTCTTGCAGCACCTGAAAACATGTGGCTGGGCAGTAAATGCAACTGAGGTTCAGGGACCTGGCTTATCTGTCAAATTCTTGGGTGTTGTCTGGTTGGGTAAGACGAAAGTTATCCTTAATGCTATAATTAATAAGATACAAGCATATCCACAAACTGTTACAGCTAAAGAATTGCAGAGTTATGTGGGCCTTTTGGGGTACTGGAGAGTGTTTGTGCCCCACCTAGCACAGCCAGCACAGCCATTGTGTGGTCTGATTAAGAAGGGAGTTATTTGGGACTGCAATGAAACAGTAGAGAAGGCATTTACTGCCACCAAGTGGGAGGTACAAGCCCAGGCCCTACAGGTAACAGATCCAGGTAAACCTTTTGAATTGGACATGCATGTAGCAGCAGAAGAATATGGCTGGAGCCTATAGCAACATTTGGAATGAACTAGGATCCCAGGGGGGTTTTCGTCTCAGGTATGGAAAGGTGCAGAGAGCCGGTATTCCCTAATAGAGAAGCAATTATCAGCTGTATATGCAGCCTTGCAGGCCACTGAGGCAGTGACTGGCATGGCCGAAGTGCAGGTGCTCACTAATTACCCTATACAAGGTAGGTTATGCACATGGATACAGGTCCCAAAAACAGGGGTGCCCCAAATGCCTACCCTGACAAAATGGGGTGCCTATCTGGAACAACAGAGTACCATAGCTGCTAGCCCTTTGGCCATGGAATTAAAGATGGTTTTAGGCCCAGTTGAATTTACCACTGACAATATACTGGATGCTGAAGTTCCTACAGATTTAGAACTATCCCCCTGCAAAGAAGGGAAGCCATCCATACCTGCTGATGTGTGGTACACGGATGGGTCCAGTAAGGGGTAGGGAGTAAAGTGGGTAGCTATAGGGGTGCAACCAGCTACTGACCACATTTGGTATGATACAGGTACGGGCCAAAGCAGCCAATGGATTGAACTATGGGCTCTATGGATGGTTACAACCCATGAAGATGGCCCACTGACTATTTGTACTGACAGTTGGGCGGTATTCAAAGGCTTAACATCGTGGTTGCCTACGTGGAAATGGCAAAATTGGCTGATGGGTCACAGGCCCTTATGGGGACAAGTCATGAGGCAAGAATTTTCAGAGATAGGACAAGAAAAAGATGTAACTGTTTATCATGTTACAGGTCATGTCCCCTTGGCAACTCCGGGAAATAATGAAGCAGATGCACTCTCACATGTGTGATGGCTAGAAAAGGCTCCTGCCACTGATGTGGCACACTGGCTCTATAGATGATTATAGCACATGGGTGCCAAAACCATGTGGACAATAAGACAACAATGGAGCCATCCCCTGAAATGGGAAGATGTCACAGATGCCTGTGCCAAGTGTCTGGTATGCAGCTGGGATACACTGCATCCTTGCCACAGGAAGCGGGAGCATGCACAAGTAACAAGGAGAAGGGTCCCATTAACCATGTGGCAGATAGATTACAGAGGACCACTTCCAAAAGCTTACGGGACATCTTATGCCCTTAGGGCAGTAGACAAGGCCATGGGGTTATTGTTTGCATGGCTTTGTGCGGCCGCAGACCAAAAACACACTATCCAAGCCCTCAAACACTTATGTGCCTTTTATGGTAGGCCATTAGTAGTAGAAAGTGATGAAGGGACTCATTTTACTGGGCATGAGGTCCAAACATGGGCCAAGCATATGGATATTCAGTAGAAATTGCATACCCTTTATAATCCTCAGGCAGCAAGCATGATTGAGCAGTACAAATAAGCTATTGACACAGCACCTATGAGTAACCATCAATCCCCCGGGACTGTGAGAGTGGGTGTCCCACTCGTGGGAACATGTTGTGGGGCCTGAACAAGTGACCTCGAGCTGGAGGTCCCTCTCCAGTAGAGATGCTCTTACACAGGGCCACAGCTCCAATCCAATTACAGGTAACTACCAGTGAAACTCTGTTGAAACCTGGTCATGGACTCAATGGTAACATACTCCTACTTGCCCCTACTTGTCTGAAAAAGGGAGAAATAGTGCAATGGACTTGGCCATGGAAAATAAAGGTACTCCATTGCCGGTGGGTAGGCCTAATAGCCCCACGGGGCAAGGGGCTAGAGGTAAACTTACAGGTCATTCCTTGGGTAATGGCCCACTGTCCGCCACAAATAATTGAGATATCCCACAGGAGAGACGAATTAAGAACATACCATCTTAAGGGGAATCTTTGTGTTGTCACTGTAGCGTATCATGAGTTCTCCCATACTGCGTCATGTTGACATGGTGGGATCAATGCCGCAAGGGCAACAAGTATGGTATCAACAGCTAGGCTGCCCCTTTGGCAGCAACAATATTACCACAAGATAAGACACTAGCATGCATCTTGCCTGATGGAAAAGACTTACCCATATTGGTACTGTTGTCCTCCCTTTCTGATCCTAGGCCGCTTTACACGAATACTGTGGTTGAGTGAACACGTACCTATGCCACAATCACAAATGTCTCACACTGTTGGGTCTGCATGGTGTTTCCTGTCAGCACTTCTGCAGGATTGCCCTGGCATATACATGCAGCTAATGTCGCAGCATGGGATTGGCTGACCCACTGCAGACCCCAGTCACTCAACTGGACAGTTATCTGTACTCGAGTAGATACACAAAGGACTTAGCATGCACTGGAGAAACTTTTACTGGGGTACTCAGTACATGATAGGTGGTCATAGCTAGGTGGTCATAGCTGACTAGTGAAGGAATGGAGGTGGATGGGAATGTGCCCCATTGTATTGAAAGAAACACGAGGTCCCAACTGTTAGGGTGGGTGCCATGTTCTTTATGCCAAAACATAACTACTATCTCAACCACCACGCATTGGTGGACAGGACAAAAGTATGCTGGCACCCACCCAACCATGATTTTGCCCCCCAGGAAGCCTTTGGGTATGTGGGGCCCATGAGTGGCCCTACAGTCATTCGAATTGGACGGGCCGCTATATTTAGGGATGACCATATTTGCCAGTAACTGTGTGGCAGGTGCTCCCATGGCACCCCATAAATTGGGATGCATACTATTCACAACATATCCACACTAAACGGACCCCATGGTGGTATTACTCCTTAACCATCTTCCCGCCTGCAGCAGGTGATGTGGTAGTTGAAACGCAAGTGACAGCTTTGGCAGAACATACTGCTCAAGCCTTGAATTATACTCATCAAGCCCTCAGTCTGGTAACTGATGAAGTAGATCAAATTAGAAAAGTACTGCAAAAATATATGGTTTTGGACATCTTAACTGTTGCCCAAGGGGGCACTTGTGCCGTTTTCCACACTAAAAGTTGTATTTATATCCTGGACCACCAGCACAACATCTCGCAAGCCTTGGCATGTCTCTCTCAAGAAACATAGGAAGTCCAGCGCCTCACTGGGGATCCCCTGCAAGAGTGGAGGACAAGTCTAACATCCACCTGGCGCTGGGTCTTATTTCTCCTAGGAAGTGGAGTCTGCCTCCTAGTGGCATGTAGTTGTTCCCTGTATTGTTGTTGTGGCATGTGGGTACAGGGGTCTGGCCTCCTGCAGCGATCATCTGCCAAGCCTATGTAGGTGTAAGGGAGGAACCTTGAGGGGATGGAGTGTGAGGAGCAAAAAAGATGGCTATAGTCAGGCTCCCTCCCAACATGCTTAGCAGCTTCTGGGTGAAAGTGAATCAGCACTTCTCCCCTTATGTAACCATATGTCAAACTGCCCTGTTCACATGTGCCAGCTTCTATAATCTGGCAGTGTGTTACTATGGTTAATCTGTGTATAAAAGGGTACTGTGCCCTTGCTGGAATAAAGAGCTATGTCATAGTTGCCTATGGCTCCCCACATTTTCTTCTAACTGCCCGAGCTTCCTATCCCTTACCTTGGTACCTCAAATCTGCAACAACACAGGTCCCAAACCCTCGGTCCGCGGCCTATTAGGAACCGGGTGGCACAGCAGGAAGTGAGCGGTGGGCAAGCAAGCGAAGTTTCATCTATATTTGCAGCTGCTCCCCAGCATTAGCATCACTGCCTCAGCTCCACCTCAGATATTCAGGGATTAGATTCTCATAGGAGCACGGGTCCCTGGTGCCAAAAAGGTTCGGGACCACTGCCTTATCTGTTGCTCAAATCCCCTTACCTAGAAGTTCCCAAATGTGGCTTTGCTTCAGAATCACCCGAGGAACCTTAAAATACATACTCCTAAATTCTGCCCCAAACCTCCTGAATCAGAATGTCTTATAGTGGAGCCTGTATGTCTAGATTTTTTAAAAAGCTCCTTAGGTAATGCTGATACAGCCAGATTTTTAGCTCTTTGATTTGGCATTTGTGAGTCATTGGCCTACTGAGTCACATGGTCTTGCAGATTCTATTTTTGCCCTCCTTTTTAAAATATTGTCTCAAAAGAACTCTGAACATTAAACTTACACTAATGCATTCTCCCTCGTTTCAGGGTTTAAAAAATATTCTAAATATATGGGATTCTTGGCTTTGTACCCATGATCTTGTCTTAGGTTAGAAGTTTAGGAAAAAATTACACTTCCAATGATAAATTCTCCTTGAAGAGGTCTTCTCCAAATCACTTCAATAATAGAGTAGTTACCTGGGGCGGGCAGCCTGGGCTTTTACAAAACACTCTAGGAGCCAAAAATGTTCACCGCTGATAATTAAAGTTTTTGTCCAACCGACCTAAATCTTTCTTAGGCCTTTGTGAGCTTTGCCTGTACAGGTAGAATTCTATTTTAACAATCTTGATGAGATGTCAAAATTGCTAGTTTTATTCTAATCTCCATAAGAAGGTAAACCTACTGTTACAAGGTGTAGAGAAGATCCAACTATTTGTGTTTTTAATTTTTACTTCACAAGAAAAAATGTTTATTTTTATTGTACTTTATTTCCAAAGTGTACAAGTGGAAGGGGTGACAGAGGCTTATGGATATGAGGAGAGATTTTGCCTATTCTAGATCATAAATATTTGAGAAAGTACACGCAGACTTTTTTTGTCTTCTGTACAGCTATATAGGAGGTGCTTAAAATTCTCACGTATCACTGTGCTATGTGATTTCCCTCACAAAACTGCTGTGTTCAGCAAAAGAATCACCCCCTTCTTAGAGTCCCTTCATTTCTGCTCACTTAAATTGCCAGCACTAGCAGTTGTCTTTCTTTTGGGGGCATTTATTTTATATGGGGTGAGGAGAAAGAGCAAAACTGTTTTGAAATTCATAGGAGTTCCCGTTCTGACCTACAGAATCTGGGTAATGGCCAGACTTAACAAATGTTGGTAAACCGTTGTCTCACTCTGCACATCAACCAGGTGCTGAATGAAGTTCAAATTTGTGCCACAGCAAAATTGCAAATCATTACATGGTGTGGACATCTTGGATTTCTCCTAAAGGTAAAGATCTCAATTGTTAAGTCTGTGAATGCCAAAGGCACAATGTATTTAAAAACATTTAAATGATGTTTTGTCCCAACTTTATTGAAATACAATGGACAATTAGCTGCTTATATTTACATTGTAAAATTCAATGAGTTTTTCCAA
This sequence comes from Pteropus alecto, assembly GCF_000325575.1. NCBI lineage: Eukaryota > Metazoa > Chordata > Mammalia > Chiroptera > Pteropodidae > Pteropus > Pteropus alecto. The sequence goes on along the minus strand of NW_006442490.1, from coordinate 1,578,330 downwards.
TTATAGTTGGTATACAATAATATATTAGTTTCAGTTGTACAGAATAGTGATTAGAGATCTGTATAACTCATGAAGTGATCACTACACTAAATCTAGTACTCCTCTTCCCCCCACATATTTACTACAACATTGTTGACTGTTTTCCTTATGCTACACTTTACATCTCCATGTCTATTTTATAACTATCCATTTGTACTTTTTAATCCCTTTGCCCTTTTTCACTGTCTCCCCAACCGCCCTCCCATCTAGCAGCCCTCAAAATATTATGTGTATCTATGAGTTTATTTCCACTTTTCTTGTTGTTTATTTTGTTCTTTAGATTTCACATGTACGTGAAATCATGCGATATTTGTCTTTTGCTATCTAACCGATTTTATTCCATGCAATACCCTCTAGGTCCATCAAAGCAATATCTTTTCCAACCCTTTCCTTTCAGTCTGTGTGTGTCTTTTAATCTGAAGTGAATCTCTTGTAGGCAGCATATTTAGAGGTCTTGTTTTCTCATCCATTCAGCTTTCCTATCTTTTGGTTGGAGCACCTAATTCCTTTCCATTTGAGGTACTTGTTGATAGATATCACCATTTATTCATGTCTTTGATATATGTCTTTTCCTCTTTAAGAAGACCCTCTAACATTTCCTGTAATACTGGCTTGGTGTTGATGAATTCCTTTAGCTTATTTTTGTCTGGGAAGCTCTTTATCTGTCCTTTGAGTCTAAATGATAGCGTTGCTGGGTAAAATATTCTTGGTTGTAGATCCTGGATTTTCATCAGGATTGATGAAATTGAATTTTTTTTTGCCAAGTCCTTCTGTCCTGCAAGGTTTCTTTCGAGAAATCAGCGGCCAGTCTTATGGGTGCTCCCTTATAAGTAACTAATTGCTTTTCTCTTGCTGCTTTTAAGATTCTCTCTTTGTTTTTAAACTTTGGCATTTTAATTATGATGTGTCTTGGTGTGGGCCTCTTTGGATTAATTTTTGAAGCTCTCTGAGCTTCCTGGGATTGTATGTCTATTACCTTCACAGGTTAGGGTTGTTCTCCCTCTTCAGGTACCCCTGTGACATGAATGTTGTTACCCTTAATTTTGTCCCATAGGCTCCTCAAATTATTATTACATTCTTGGTTAACTTTTTCTTGCCATGCTAATTGGGTGTCCTTGGCTTCCGCATCCTCTATATCGGTGGTTCGATCCTCTTCTTCATTCACTCTGATTCCCTCTGATATACTCTTCATCTCAGATAATGTGATCTTCATTTCTGACTGTTTCCCTTTTATAATTTCCATTTCCATTTTTATGTTTTATATCTTTTTGTTAAAGTTGTCACTGAGTTAATCTACACTTCTCTTAATTTCATAGAGCATCTTTATAACTAGTGTTTTGAACTCTGCATCTGTTTGATTGTTAGATTCCATTTATCCCTGATCTCTGTTCTGTTCTCTCATATGGTTTCTGTTTCTTTGTCTTCCCATTTTGACTGCCATTCTGTGTCTGTTTCTATGTACTAAGCAAAGCTCCTAAGTCTCCTGGCATTATTAGTGTGGTTTTGTGTAACAGGATTCCAACAGCACAGTTATGAGAGGGGTTCAGCTGCAGGCCAAGTTTAGCCCCAGCCTGTGTCTCTCCTGTTAAGATTCAGCAAGCAATCCACAGATGCTATGCTTATAGTTGCCTCAAGAGGCCACACCAGAAACCCAGGTAAGCTGCCACCAGTGTGAATCTTGGCCCTGCTCAGCAAGTGGCACGAACTCGCCAATGAAACAACTTGGGTAGTTTCGCAAGTTGAGGGAGGCAAAGTTTCAGAGAATCCTCTGGGCAGAGCAGCCTTTGTTATCCAGATCAGTGACATCTCAGCTATGTCAGCACTGTGTCTGCACATTGAGGGGATGGAGGGCTCAACAGAGGAACAGTGAATACCTCCAGCACTTCTGCTGGTGAGAAAGTCTCACCTCTGGCCCCTGCTCCAACAACTCAGTGTCCTTCTGTAAGTCCCTGCTGCCCCTTGAGCAGCTGACCTGGCACTGATGCTCAGAATGAGTAAGTCTGTCACTGTGGAAGTCCATGGCTCCTTTAAGAGGAGTCTGCAGCTGCCAGCTGCAGCTGCCATGGCTTCTGTCCCACTCAGCTGCTTAGGACTGGGAAGCCTCATGTCTTCACCCTCTTTTACCTCCAGCTCTTGTAGGGTGATTTCTTATTTCCCTCCATAGTTATAGGGCTTCTGTTCATCTAGACCCCGGTGACTCTGCTTGCTGTTTGCTCCATGTTTCATCACAACTTTGATGTGATCATAAGAGCAGATGAACAAAGATTCTGTCATCTCTGCTATTTTGCCCGGTCAACATTTAAATTATTTTAGAAAGCTGGATTAATGCTTTGGGAAATTCTAGAGGGAAAAAAAATATTCTAGTGAAGATACATGCTTTGAGAGTTAGAGACATATTAGCTAAGGCTATATGTATCAGAGCAGTAAAGCCAGTAGGTTTGACTTTAGTCAAGAGGTGGTGAGTATGGAGGATGTGGCAGACTTTGAAAGCAACACTGTCAGAAATTATAGATGGTTTTGTTTGGTGTTGGTTGAGTCCTGTCTTTCCTAAAGAGCCCAAACTACATATGTATAATTTCAGTTTTAGTTCTGGGATCACAATCTCTCTAAAACTCTATACCAGTAATAATTCTTAGTAGTTTTAATATACCCAGAGATGATCCTTCCCACATTCTGTCCTCTCAATTCCTTGAACTCCTCTCCACCAATGATCTTGTCTTCCATGTTGCTTTGGCCTCTCACTCCAGAATCTCACTGCCACTACTCTACCCCTTCCAGACTAGGTGGCTTAAACAACATAAATTAATTTTCTCACAGTCTGGAAGCTAGAAGTCTAAGACCAATGTGTCATGAGAGATAGTTTCTTCTGAGGCTTTTATCCTTGGCCTGTCAATGCTCATCCTATCCATCTGCCTTCATGTTGTCTTCCCTCTGTACTTGTCTGTGTCCTAATCTCCATTTTCTATAAGGACACTAGTCACATTGGATTAAGGTCCACCATAATGAACTCTTTTTAGCTTAATTACCACTGTAAAGACCCCATCTCCAAATACAGTCACATTATGAGGTATTAGCAGTTAGGAGTTTAATATATAAAATCAGCCCATAACAGGGCTTATATTTGTTGATGTATTTTTGCAGCAGCCAGTTGAGATATTTTCTACCAGTGGGATAAGGCCAGAAATGGGAAACATTCCTTATAATAGTGAGCAAGAGCTCCCAGGGAAAGCCTTTTGAAAAAGAACAAAGGGCCAAGGATTGAACTTTTTGGAATGCTTGCATTTCACTGGCATTCAGATATAAAGCACTAGAATATAGCAATTTTAATAGGACACCAGGGGCCAGCTTAGACTTCTAGAAATAACAGTACATTTCAGTAGCTTCCATTTCAGCCTCCTCCCTGCCATCTCCCAGCCCCTATTTCCATCTCAACTATTAACTGTTGGCAGCACTATTTCTTCCCCCTCTCTTGCACTTCTATCACACCAAATTGCTGACTAAGGCTGCAGTCTCAAATTGGATTAGTTCTATTTAAAGATCACATTATGCAGCTAAAAAAGAAACTCTCTAGGTGCCATTCGAATAGCACTGGCAGATTAATGTTCATGACCTACACATATATACATAAAAACATATCTGCTTATAATACCCTCATACAATCCCCAAAGGGAACATTAAAGATGTGTGGCTTTCACTAATGGTGGGCCATTGACAAATGACCCAGCCGTTGTCTCCAGTGGGTCCAAGGCATGACTTAGAGAGCTGCAGAGCCCAGGGGCAGAAAATGTTTTCACCCTCAGCATTATGTTAGTTCCGCTTAATAAATATATACTCAGCAAGGTTGTGCTTTATGATAATTTTACCTGGACTGCCACTCAGTGGCCACTGGGGGAAATACCCAGAGAAGAGTTGCCAGTTCTGTGAAACTCTAGAGTGTGTTTAGGGAGGGCCATACATGAATGTTTGAACTCTCTTTTATTTCCTTTGTTTTTTAAAAAGCATGCTGAAACTCAGTGTTATTAAATGTTAAGCAGTAACAGTCTACAAGGATAGGATCTAGTGATTGTCCAACTCATTGACCTATTTATTTAAAAATTTCTTCATGGATATTTTCCAGAAGTCCAGAAGCAGCTTCAAGGATTCTTCTGCAAGTGTTTCTCTATCAAGATACCCCAACACTCACTTCCTGGAAAGTCATTCCACTTGTGCTCTCCTCTTTGCCTTTTCCCGGGGGACAATGTTTCTGTGATGCCCTTTGCACTCTTATCAGGCCATCTATAATCTCACACTCAGCTTTTTCTAAATGTGGGGCAAAGGGGTCATATAGAGACTGTTGGAATCAGAAGCATGGCATGTTATATAAAGGGAGAAACTAAGTTATGGAATAAAATATTCTAAAATAATAGCTTCATGGAAACTTATTATTTTTAATTTCATGAAAAGTTTTTAAAGTAAGTTTTTAATTCAATTACTGCAAAAAAATCCTTTTTAAAATATATTTTATTGTTTACACTGGCAAATACTTATGCTTGTTTCATTGTAGGAGTTTCCCAAAAGACTGAGAGCAAATTTACAACTAGCATCCATTATTTTATTGCTTCCAATGGCTTTTTTTTTCCACAGTTCTGGTTAAGATGGCAGGCTACATAAAAGCAGGGTTCACAATTTTCCACAATTGCATTAAAATTATAACCAAATTATTAAACAGGAAACTTAGAGAACCACTTGAAGTCTAGCTGATCATAGCACATACATCTGAGGATATAAGGAAAAAGGCACATTGAGACTAGTAGGAAGGGTGGAGAGATATGAAACGGGGTTGGCCTGCACCTGAGCATGGCAATTGAGCACCAGGTGGAAGAGCTGGGCTGCAGAGGCCCTCTGAAGGAACGAGGGGCCCTAGCCCCACATAGGGCCTCCCCAGCCCAGGGTTCCAGTCCCAGAAAGAGGAATTCCCACAAAATTTGACTATGAAAATCAGTGGGGATTCTGGCCATTGGGTGAGATAGAAGGAACCTGAAAACTCAGACATCTCCATAAAAGGTTAGCACACAGATTCACTCACCCTCAGACATTCACCCTGGGCTTCGGTAGTGGGTCAGCAGCTCGGGAGGCAAAAAAGACATACGGAGAGGGTCTGAGTTGTGTGGCGTGAGAATGAGAGCATAGAGGGACAGCCTCTATGGCTCCTTTGTTGAGCCCTTCTTGAGGGCAGTCAGCAGATGGGCATCATTTTGCTTGTGTTGAACTCTTCTCCTGCACAGCCAAGCCTGAAGCTGAGTTGGTCCAGTGAGATCTGCCTGCATCACCCTGAGACTCTGCCTCACCCAACCCACAAATTGTCCAAAGTGGACCCATTGTCAGGCAGCCAGCCCCATCATGCACCTTCCATGGGCCACTTCTTTGTGCGTGGGCAGCAGCCCTTAGCAAACACTGCCCAGGCGTAGCCCACACATTATGGGGGAGACTTTCTGTGACAGACCACTGATGCCAGCCCGAACTGTAGTGTCTCTTGGTCAGATCACTGGTGTCTGTCAGATCGAGGTGGAAGGCAGCTGGCCTTGCTGTGATTTGTAACTTTTGCAGGAGCCCGTGGGCTCATCACTGGCAGCAATTTGCATTGGCCTTATGGAATTGGCTCACTCTGCTGCATTGGCGGAGTGAAATATGCACACTTTACCCTGATGACTCCTTGAGTCCCTACCCACCCAAATCTCCTACCAAACAAAGGCTCTTATAGCTGCAGACATGGGCAACTGGCAGACAACCTCAGGGCTTGAGGTGTACTGGTCCTTTTGCTGAGACACCCCAGGGCCAGTACTGGGGATAATCGACCTCGGCTTGAAATGTGGTATCGCCAACTTACCTCAATTGCAGATCATTTTGTAGTTCCTACCAGGTGACCCTGAAAAATGAAAGGCAGTGGCTGACCCAGACTTACACAGGAACCCATCCCAAGGGGCTCCAGAACCAACACAACTGGAGGTTGGCCTTAGAACACAACAGAGCACCACCTTATCAGCCCTGTGAGCGGCACACCGAAAGGGTAATAACAACAGGTACATGAGAGTGCTGGGGTTAATCTCACTTCATAGGGTCAGTCCCCACATGGCACCTCATACTCTGCAGGCATGGCCAATCCCTACAGCCAGTCAGTCCAAAAGTCAATTCTATCCACTGATGTGCTAACAGCAATCAAGGATTAGCTACAACAAAAGAAAACACACAACATATACAAGAAACACACCCAGAGCCCCCGACACAGGTGATCAGGGAGACTGCACCACTGGGCCACACAGGACACTTACTACGTAAGGCCACCTGGACAAGGCTAGGAGATGTAACAAATCTTCCTAACATATAGAAACAAAAAGAGAGGCAACTAAAATGAGAAAGCAAAGAAATATGCTGCCAATGAAACAACAGGAGAAAACTCCAGGAAAAAAAATAAATAAAAAATGGCAGCAAGCAACCTAGCAGAAATAGAGTTCAAAACACGGGTAATAAAAATGTGCAATGAACTTAGAGCAAGAATAGATAATCTCAGGGAGGACTTCAACAGAGAGATAGTAAGCATAAAAAGGGACAGAGAAATCATAATAGTGAGAAATGGAGAATATAATAACTGAAATGAAGGGTACACTAGATGAAATCAACAGTAGATTAGACAAAACAAAAGGTTAAATCAGCGAGCTGGAAGACAAAGTAGCAGAAGCACCCAGTCAGAACAGCAACAACAACAACAACAAAAGAATTGTTAACAATTATATTAGTTTAAGAGACCTCTGGGACAACATGAAGAGTAACAATATCCGCATCATAAGGATACCAGAAGAGAAGAGGGAGAGAGCAAAGTATTGAGAACCTAGTTGAAGAAATAATTACTGAAAACTTCCTTAAACCAGTGAAGGAAATAGACATGCAAGCCCAAGTAGAGAGTTCCATACAAGAGGAACCCAAACAGACCCACACCAAGACACGTCATGATTAAAATCCCAAAGGTAAAGACAAAGAAAGAATTTTAAAAGAAGCAAGAGAAAAGCAGTTAGTTATTTACAAGGAAGATCCCTTAAGACTGTCAGCTGATTTCTCAGCAGAAGTTTTGCAGGCCAGAAGAGATTGGCATGAAATATTCAAAGATATGAAAAACAAGAACCTATAACCAAGACTACTCTATCTAGTAAGACTATCAATTAAAATGGAAGGTGAGCGAGCTTCTCAGAAAGGAAAAAGTTAAAGTAATTCATCACCAGCAAGCCAGAACTACAAAAAATGTTAAGTGGACTTCCATAAAAAGATTAGGGGGAAAACCCCATAAATACAAATAATAAAATGGCAATAACTATGTGCCATTGATAATCACTTTAAATGTAAATGGATTAAATGGAGTAATCAAAAGACATAAGGTAGCTAAATGAAGAAGAAAACAAGACCCAAACATATGAGACCCACTTCAAACAAAATGAAACACACAGACTGAAAGTAAAGGGATGTAATTAAATATTGCATGTAAATGGAAATGAAAAAAAAAAAAAAGCCAGGACAGCAATACTTATATCAAACAAAATAGACTTTAAAACAAAGGCTATAATAAGACACAAAGAAGGACATTACATAATGATAAAGGGATCAATACAACAAGAGGACATAACCCTAGTAAATATATACGAAATCAACAAAGGAGCACATTCACATATAAAGCAACTATTGACTGACATAAAGGGAGAGATTGACAGTAATACAGTCATGATAGGGGATTTTAACATTGTATTTACACCAATGGACAAATCTTCCAGACAGAAAATCAACAAGAAAGAACAGCAGCCTTAAATACGGTGCTAAATGATATATTAGACTACATGGATTTAATTGACATTTTCAGTGTTTCACTCCAAACCAGCAGAATATACGTTCTTCTCAAGCACACATGGAACATTTTCCAGAATAGACCAAGTGTTAGGACACGAAACAAGTCTCGATTAATTTAAGAAGACTAAAATCATATCAAGCATCTTCTTTAGTATGAAACTAGAAATCAACTACAAGAAAAAAAACTAGAAAATACACAAACCCATTGAGATTAAACACCATGCTACTAAACAATGAAGGAGTTAATGGTGAAATCAAAGAAGAAATCAAAAGATACTTAGAGACAAATGAAAATGAAAATACAATGATTCAAAATCTATTGGACAGAGAAATCAGTCTTAAGGGGGAAATTCATAGCAATACAGCAAAATCAAGAAAATATCAAATAAACGTTTTTAAAAAGCTAGAAAAAGAACAGCAAACAAAACACGAAGGGAGGAGAAGGAAGGAAATAATAAAGATCAGAATGGAAATAAATGAAACAGTATAGAAAAACAATACAAAAGATCAATAAAACCAAAAGCTGGTTCTTTGAAAAAATACACAAAATTGATAAGTCTTTAACCAGATTCATCAAGAAAAAAAAGAAAGAGGACCCAAAATCAATAAAATCGAAATGAAAGAGAAGTAACTACAGACCCCACAGAAATACAAAGGATTATAAGAAAATACTACAAGCAATTATATGCTGCCAAATTGGACAATCTGGACCAAATGGATACATTACTAGAAACATACAATTTCCCAGGACCAAATCAAGAAGAAATAGAAAATATGAACTGACCAATTAGCATCAACAAAATAGAATCGGTAATCAAAAACTTCCAAAAAACAGAAGTCCTGGACCAGACGGCTTCATAGGTGATTTAACCAAACATTCAAATAATTAACACCTATTCTTCTAAAACTATTCCAAAAAATTCAAGAAGGAGCCTCGTTAACTCTGTTTATGAGGCCACCACTACCCTGATTCCAAAACCAGACAAAGGCAGTGCAAAGGAAGAAAACTATAGGCCAATATTCCTGATGAATATTGATGTAAAAATCTTCAACAAAATAACAGCAAACCAAATTCAGCAATATATTAAAAATATCATTCACCATGATCAAGTTGGATTTATCTCTGGTATGCAAGATTAGTTTAATATCTGCAAATCAATTAATGTAATACACCACATTAACAAAATGAAAGATAAAAATTATATTATTATATGAATAAACACGGAAAAAGTGTTCGACAAAAACCGGCATCCAGTTATGATAAAAACTCTCAGCTAAGTGGGAATAGAGGGAGCATACCTCAATATAATAAAAGCCACATATGACGGACCTACAGCTAACATCATACTCAATAGGAAAGGCTAAAAGTGTTTTCCTTAAGATCAAGAACAAGACAAGGATGCCCACTTTCACCACTTCTATGCAAGACAGTATTAGAAGTCAGCTACAGCAATCAGACAAGACAGAGAAATAAAAGACATCTAAATCACTAGGAAGAATTAGAACCATCATTATTTGCAGATGACATGATACTAAATATAGAGAATCCTAAATATTCCATCAAAAAACTGTTAGAACTGATTAATGATTTCAGTAACATAGCAGGATACAAAATTAATATTCAGAAGTCAGTTGCATTTTTATATACCAATGATGAACTTTCAGAAATAAATTAAGAAAACAATCCCATTTACAATTGCATCAAAAACAGTAAAATACCTAGGAATCAAATTAACCAAGGAAGTAAAAGTCTTGTTCTCATAAAATTATGGCATTGAAAAAAGAAATTGAAGAAGATACAAATAAATGGAAGAATATACCGTGTTCATGGGTCGGAGGAATCAACATCATTAAAATGGCCCTAATACCCAAAGTAATCTATAAATTCAATGCAATCCCCATCAAAATACCAATGGTATTTTTTTTGAGAACTAGAACAAATAGTCTAAAAATTTGTATGGAACCATAAAAGATCCCAAATAGCCATAGTAATCTTGAAAAAGAACAACATTGGAGGTATCACAATACCTGATGTCAAACAGCAAGGCTACAGTAATCAAAACAGCATGGTACTGGCATAAAAACAGACACATAAATCAATGGAACAGAATAGAGCCCCAAAATAAATCCACATTATATGCTCATTTAATCTATGACAAAGAAAGCAAGGATATACAATGGAGTAAAGACAGTTTCTTCGAAAAATGGTGTTGAGAAAAATGGACAGATACATGCAAAAAAAGGAAAAGAAACTGGATCACCTTCTTACACCATATAAAAAATAAACTCAAAATGTATTAAATAATAAATGTAAGACCTGAAAGCATAATACTTTTCAAAGAAAACATAGGCAATAAACTCTCTGATATTGCTATTAGTAATTTTTTTTCTCATATATCTCCTAGAATAAGGGAAACAAAAGAAAAAATAAACAAATAGGACTATATCAAACTAAAAAGGTTTTGCGCAGCAAAGAAAACCATCGTCAAAATGAAAAGACAACCTACTTTATGGGAGAAAATATTCGCCTACAATACATCTGACAAGGGGTTAATATCCAAAATTTATGAAGAACTCACACAATTCAACAACAAATTAATAAAGAATCCAATTAAATGAGCAGAGGACCTGAATAAGTATTTCTCCAAAGAGGACATACAGATGGCCAATAGACATATGAAAAGATGCTCAAGGTCACTAATCTTCAGAGAAATGAAAGTTAAAACCACAATGAGATACCGCCTCACATCTGCCAGATTAGGTATCGTCAATGTATCAAAAGCAAATGTTGGTGAGGATATGGAGAAAAAGGAACTCTTGTACACTGTTGGTAGGATTGCAAATTGGTACAGCTTCTCTGGAAAACAGTTTGGAGTTTCCTTAAAAAATTAAAAATAGAACTACCTTTTGACCCAGCAATTGCATTTCTAGATATTTGTTTAAATAAAACCAAAACACTAGTTTATAAAGATCTATGCACCCCTATGTTCATGGCAGTTTTATTCACAATAGCCAATATATGGAAGCAACCTAAGTTCCCACTGATAGACAATTGGATAAAGAAGTAATGGTACGTATATACAGTGAAATATTACTCAGCCATAAAATATGAAATCTTACCATTTGCAACATGGATGGACTTAGAGGTTATTATGCTAAGTGAAATGTTGATAAAGATAAATACCATATGATTTCACTTATGTATGCAATACAAGAAAGAAGAGAAACAAACTAAATGAAAATAGACACACAGATACAGAGAAGAAATTTGTGATTCCCAGAGGGGATGGTGATTGGGGATATAGGTGAAAAAGCTGAAGGGATGAAGGATTATGAATTAGTAGTTACAAAACAGTCACAGGAATGTAGAGTACAGCAATAAAAAAAATTTTAAGGAAAGAAAAGGAAATCCTGCCATTTGTGGCAATACAGATGGACCTTGAGAACATTACATTAAGTGAAATAAGTCAGACAGAGAAAGACAAATACTGTGTGACCTCACTTATATGTAAAATCTAAAAATAAAAGCAAACTTATAGAAAGAGAGATCAGATTGGTTGTTACCAGAGGCAGGGGTCAGGAGGTGGGATATTTGTATGAAGGCTATTAAAAATAGCAAACTTTCAGTTATAAGATAAATAACTTTTGGAGATGTAATGTACAGCATGATGACTGTAGCTAACAATACCGTATTGTATATTTTAAAGTTGCTAAGAGAATAGATCTTAAAAAATTATTATCATAAGAAAAAGAGTTATAACTATGTGAGTTGATGGATGTTAACTAAACTTATCGTGGTAATCATTTAGCAATATATACATATATAAAATCATTATCTTGTACTCCTTAAACTGATACAATGTTATAGTCAATTATATCTCAATAAAACTGTAAAAAATAAATATATTGAATGAATCAATGAGTAAATGAACACAGGTACAAATGAAATTAGGAAAAATGTGAAACTATTTTCTTTTTATATGGGAAATTTTCTTCTCTTGTTGCATTAAAATGAAAAATTGTCTGATCTCAAGAACTGGATGAATCCTTACCAGCCTCTGTTTAGTGAACTCCTGTATAACCTTCAACACCAACTATATGACATCCTCCATGACCAACTCTTGCCCCAATCTGAAGTAGTAATTTTATCTGTGATCCCATGGTATATGTATATGCCTTGGTTTTTAGTATTTATCACTCTATACCTAATAATGATAATTATTATTATTATAAACAATTATAATCATTAGTAGTGGTTTTATTAATTTACATGTGAGGCTCTGCCTTATTTATCTCTGTAGCCTCTAAGTCTAATGCAATGCTTGGCACACATAAGCTGCTTAATAAATATTTGGTAAATGAATAAATGAATGAATCATTGAATAAATGAATTCATGAATCAATAAGCAAATAAAAGATGACACCTTCTTCATGCAAGGCTCTTGTGCTAAACAGAGCTTCCTGGATATCCAAAGGACCACCGCGCTAGATACTGCCTCTTCAGACTTGCAAACACCAATTTCCTGGACTACCCACTGTATTGGTTTATTACATCCTGTTATCAGTAGGACGTACACATGAATTGTTTTTCCAGAAGCAGGGATGGCTTGTAAGAAGTAACCGATAAGTTCAGCTGCTTAGACTGTAGTTTAGAACTGTAGGCCAAGTTCATAGCTTGGTTTTCATATAGGCTAGTTCACTTAATTTTGTAATCTGCCCATAGAATGCATCCCTAATCCTAGCCAGGTAATCTGTGTGAGCTGGTTGTTATAAGAGGCCATCATGTATGAGCCTGAAGAACTTGGTAAAGCCTACAGGTAAAATTGTTCATCCTACTGACAGTCTGTTAGAAGTTTCATCTTGGGACAGGACACCAAGCCTTCCTCACTAGGTCTCCTGGCACCCTGCTTGTAGCAAGTATAAAGACAGCTACTTGAGATGATTGTGGGGCTGAGCATCCTTTGGAGCCATTCTCAGCACAGGGGACTTCTCTGCTTAATTGCTACCAGTGCTCTGAAGTGAAGTGTTCAGTCACTGTGAAGCCCCTGACCATAAGCAGTTTCTTTTGAACAAACATGTGGTCACTCTCATCTTCCTAACTTGCCTTGCAAATGATAAAGTCTTACTCCTGGCTATTTCAAGATGGTAGAGATGTTATACTGCACTAGAAATTGTCACAGATATGAAGTATATCCCAAAGTTGAACTTGGCTGAAACAGGTAGGTAAGTCTAAAGGTTTCGAATATCCTTAAATGATCATTTCCTGGGGACTCATCTATCCTCAGCAGGAGACTATATACATACCCCTCACTGGCGGGGGCGGGGGGGGGGGGGGAATGAAAACAAAAGCAAT
>NW_006442490.1:1558844-1561512 GCF_000325575.1 Pteropus alecto | reverse complement strand
TGAACACAGTACCAATTCCAACCGGCAAGGGGTATAAAACAAATAGATTTTGAAAATGAAAATCACTCCTTTAAAGTAAAAAGAACCATAATGCCAGTAGCAGAATATTCCTGACAATCTTTAGACTAACCAGCAGCAACATGAATAAATGGAATGCTATGCTATCTTGTCAGCTTGTAACACAGTCATCTCCCAGCACTTAAGATCAGTAAAGCTTTGTCAGTCAAAAATAGCTAGGAAATTAGAAAGACATGAACGCTTGGAGGAAAAAAAAACACGTAGATCCAGTTCCCTGTGGTTGTTCTCCAAGCTGAAGAACCCAGCAGAATGCGGGCATCTCAAAGATGAATGTAAGTCAAGCTCACTTAGAAGTGTAGCCCCAAACAGTTCAGGTTTCTTTCAAATCCTATCTTCTCTACTCAGCTGTCTGAATAATGACTGGAACCTAGAAACATCGTGGGCCTTGCCCAGGAGGGAATAAACTACCCTGTAACAATGTATACTAATTAAATTCAACTTGATGAGGTTAGGTTCCAATGTGACTTAATTCATATTGTATTTTGTTATTGATTTGTGGCCAGAGTTTAGCAGAGTTCTCTTTACAGCTAGCACATTTTGAAGTGCCACCCACAAATAGGAAAACATGCAAATGAAATGTCTTCTAAAGTAATGCATTTCCACAGTGGAATTCTCTATGACCATTCAAGTTGACAAGTATGTGGACTTTGTTGGTCTATGGAAATGTGTGTACACAATAATGTTATGTGAAACAGTGTATACACATTGATTACAGTCTTGCAGGAACCTAGTCTGTACATCAGCAAAGATCATAAGTGAACTTGGAGTGACACAAATACAATTGAATGCACATTAGGTTTTGAGTCTTTTTTTCAGTAGAGTAGTTTAAGCTCACAATAAAAATAAAAGAGGTTAAGAAATACTTGCTGTGGTTCCAAAGCTGTGAGGTAGTGAAGCACTTACTGAAATCCAAGTCCATCAACTCCAGAAAGTGAACAAATAGTGGAAGGATGACATAGTGACACAGCAAACAATGGGACTTGCCTAGAAGCACAATACTGAGACAGTGATGGGCTCAAGCAGAATTTTAATGACACTGTAGATTTAGCTCGACACTTTTAGGCAGTATGCCTTCCCTAGAATTAAGGGGGACAATTTACTTTTCATATGCCTGCACTTCAAATCATGTGTGTAGATATCAAGGTTTTTTTGTTTTTGTTTTTGTTTTGTTTTGTTTTTTGAATGGACCTAAGGAGGAACCACAGTTGTTAGAGAAATGTCAGGCCAAAAAACAAGGCCTTAGTTTTGTCTCTGGGCAAGAAAATGGAGGTCCTACTGGAGAGCCTGGACACCCGAGCAACCAAGAGGGCCAGATCCTATAGCAACAATGCAGCAACAATGCAAACACTGCCTACCTAGACGCCCTCACAGGTAGGCAGAGGCAATGGTTTCACTGGGACAGGTCTGTCCTCTCTTCAAGTAACTTGGCCAAACATATGGCCCTGCCTGTGCAGAAGCCATGCAGCACTTGCTTATTCATTTTGCTCTTGCTTTCCCTTCCTTTGGGCCTTTGTCCTCTTCTGCACCTTTATCAGAAGAGAAAAGGAAGAAGAAATGCAGTTTCCATGGCTGGGCTGCAGCTGTCCCTCCCCCAGTTTCACATCAGCATCAGCACCATGTGGAATTTTGGACTATTTGCGTAAGTTGATATAGCAGTAAGGTATGTGTGGTTTTTTCAGGGCAGGACCTACCATATTCTCTAAGCATTTTATCTGAAGGTTGGATTTTGCTAGTTAAATGGAGATTTTAGTGATATGGATTGGTTTATGTCAAATTTGCATACCCTTTCCCTTGTTTGTAGCTTAGATTATCTGTGCCTTTATTTTCTTCTCACTTTTCCTAATACTTTAAGGTTGCTGTGCTCTGCTTTAATGAGAAGGCACTAAAACAGACACGTCAAGGAGTCTCTCAGAATCAACGTATTGTAGGTGTTAAGTTCATACCTCATAGATAACTGTAAAATTGCCTAGAAGAACTTATGTACGCCATCTCAGAGTAGTGTTTGTAGACTTTGTAAACTTACAGGATAAATCAGAGGCACCATTGTCAAAAAAAAAAGCATCTTCAGTGATGATGCCAACAATGAAGTCTCCAGAGAGGGGGAAGAATTGGGATTTCTAGCAGCTTTAGGAGGAAAAGGAGGCCAATATAATCTCTTTGCTAAGGCCATGTATAATGGCTTTCTGCAACAATTTTCTCAGAAACAAAACTCCTCTCCACTGACTGATCAACACAACATAAAAATCCATCCAAGGGAGGTCTCTGAAAAAATGCCCAGTGATACTGCAGTTGAGATCCTGACAGTGCTGCACTCTCACATTTAGTCTCACAGTATGTGACTGGGGAAGAAGGCACCTCTGCCAAGTTCTTTATTTTATAGACTGAATTCAGTGAGTGGTTGATCTAAACCAATCCAAAGACAGAAACAAAAATGAAAAAGGAAACACAGCCTCTTGTAACGAATGTTGATACATTGCTCATTGAAGCCTCTGAACCAGGTGACAAAGTGATGGACTCAGTCCAAGGGGACATTGACAGGAGAAATCACCTAGAATAAGTATCTGGCTGGCATCACAGAACCAGCCTGTTG
>NW_006442490.1:1554385-1558817 GCF_000325575.1 Pteropus alecto | reverse complement strand
AATTAACTTGGCATAGCAGCTGACTTCAAATTGTGAATCCTTTGTTCTATTTTGCTGACATGTAGGCTAATGCGGTCCCATCCAAGCAGATCTTGACAAAAGATGGAGACATCTAGCAGGAGACAACACCATCGAAAGTTTAATCTAGGGAATGTAGTAAAACTTTATTGAGCACTTACTATGTGCCAAGTACCAGCAGAAAAAAAGATAGCATATTCAGAACCAGTAAATAAAAAGAATCTAATGAAGAGATTGTTTACAAAAGTATGAGCAAAATTAGGGCAACCAACAAAAGATTATGAAACACCCTGGTGGTAGCATCAGATAGGAACCCTTATCACCTCTAGTCTGGGGGAACAAAAGAGCGGTGGCTCAAGACATCTGTGCCTAAAAGAAGCTGTGGGTGGCTATGGGGAGAAGGACATGGCCAACTTGCAGAAATAAGGCAAGAAGAAAGCGAGGTGAATAAATACAATGCTCTCACTCTCCTCCTGATCTTCAGTCTCTGGTTAGTGCCTCCCATGGGCCCAGTCCAACCAGAATCCAGAGGGGATGGGAACCCATTAATGAAATCCATTAAGATACACCTCCTGGTAACAGAGCATGATAGAAAAGGGTGGAGGAATGAATTTGAAGAAGCAGGAAGAGAATATCCAGTGCACCTTCATTTTACAAATAAGCAAAATGAGGCAAAATAACTTGCCTAGCAAAGGAGTAGTGGAGCAGAGTTAAAGCTAGAGCTTTCTGATTCCAGAGCCCATCCTAAACTACTCTATCAGATTCTTCATTTCTGGGCTCATCTACCTTTCTTATCACATCACCTTCCAGTTTCCTCTACACATATTTTATGTTCCTAACAGTGGGTCTCCCTCTTTCAGACTGTAGGCTTTTGCACATTCTATTTCCAATAAAACTGTCATACTCATTCTTACAAGAAGTCTTCTCTAGTTAAGGAACATGCTGTAGACCCTCCCTCTCTTGAAGCCCTGGAGTGCATTGTCTGAACTGTTCTAGTAGACTGTGACATCTTTCAAGGCAACCCCTCCATCCAGCCCAGTGCTGGACAGATATTAATTAAGTAATGTTTCCTGGTTTGCAGGATGAATTTGTCAAGACGGACAAAGGAAAGGGGAAAATTATCTCAAACTGAAACTAAAGGAGTTGGAAAAATCACTGAAAAAAAGTAGGTATATAAAAACTCTTGACATTGTTTTAGGCTTCAGTATTTTATTTATACCCCAAACAGAATTTATTATAACATTACTTTTCTGGATTTAATTGAAAAACACCAATGATATTTTCAAAATCATCTTCCAGAAAAAAGAAACTTAAAAAATACATAAAAACATGTATATAGGGACATTCATTTTTATTTTTGCCTTGGTTCCAATAAGGCTTGGAAAAGCATTGTTGGATTTTGTACTTAAAATTTATATATATATATATGTAGTGACATTGGTTAACAAAATTCAGTAAGTTTCAGCTATACACTTTAACAGTAAGGCATATATATATATTTACACTCTCATAGTTAGATTTCTTTCTGTCGCCACATATTTAACCCTTTTTACCCATCTACCTCCCCCCACCTCCCCTACCCCCTACGCTCTGGTAAACACTAGTCTATAATCTATATCCATGAGTCTCTGTTTGTTTGTCCTGTTCATTTGTTCTTTTAGGTTTATATCCTATATATGTGATATCATGTGATTTTCAACGTTTTCTGTCTGGCTTATTTTACTTAGCATGATTATCTCAAGGTCCATCCATGTTGTCACAAATAGCAGTATTTCATCTATTCTTATGGCTGAGTAATATTCCATTGTATATATGTACCACTGCTTCTTTAGCCAACCATCTATCATAGGACACTTCAGTTGCTTCCATGTCCTGGCCACTGTGAATAATGCTGCTATGAACATTGGTGTGCAAATATCTTTTCAGATCATATGATTCTTATTTTTTTAATTTGTTTACATAGTGTATCACATGATTCGATTTGCATATGTTGAACTATCCCTTTGCCTCTGGGATGAAGCCCAATTCATCGTGGTGTATAATGTTTTTAATATGTTGCTGTATTTGGTTCACTAGTATCTTATTTAGGATTTTTGCTTCTGTGTTCATGAGAGATATTGGTCTGTAGTTTTTTGTAATGTTTTTAATATGTTGCTGTATTTGGTTCACTAGTATCTTATTTAGGATTTTTGCTTCTGTGTTCATGAGAGATATTGGTCTGTAGTTTTCTTTTTTGTGTGTTATCTTTACCAGATTTTGGTATCAAAGTAATATTAGCCTCATAAAATGAGTTGGGAAGTAGTGTTTCCTGTTCAATTTCTTGGAGTGTTTGAGAATAGGTAGTAAATCTTCTTTGAATATTTGGCAGAATTCTCTGGTGAAACCATATAGTCCTGGACTTTTGCTTTTTTGTAGGTTTTTGATGACTGTTTCAATTTCCATACTGGTGACTGGTCTATTTAGATTTTCCAGTTCTTCTTGATTCAGTCTAGTAAGATTGTATTGTTCTAGGTACTGGTTCATTTCTTTTACGTTATTAAATTTGGTGTTATATACTTTTTCATAGTATTCTTGTATGATCTTTTGTATTTCTGCAATATCACTCGTAATTTCTCCCTTTTTCATCCATGATTTTGTTCATTTCTATCCTTTCTCGTTTTTCTTTAGTGAGTCTAGCCAGGGGGTTGTCAATTTTATTAACCTTCTCAAAGAACCAGCTCTTTGTTGCATTTATATTTTCTATTGTTTTTTATTTGTTTGTTTTCAATTACATGTATTTCTGCTCTAATTTTGATTATTTCTTTTCTTCTGCTGACTTTAGGCTTCATTTGTTCTTCCTTTTCTGTTTTTTTTTTTAAGATGAACCATTTGGTTGTTTATTTAGGCTCGTTTTTATTTTTGGAGATAGGTCTGTAATGATATAAACTTTTCTCTTATGACCGCTTTTGTCATGTTCCAAGAGTTCTGATATGTTGCACTGTCATTATCATTCATTTCTATGTATCTCTTGATCTCTCTTTTTATTTCTTCCCTAACTCAGTTATTCTTCAGTAGCATATTGTTTAATCTCCATGTATTTGTGGTTCTTCCCGATTTCTTTTTCCAGTTGATCTCTAGTTTCAAAGCATTATGATCAGAGAATATGGTTGGTATGATTTCAACCCTCTTATATTTGTTGAAGCTATCTCTATGTCTCAGTATGTGGTCAATTCTTGAGAATGTTCCATGTGCACTAGAGAAGAATGTATAAGCAGCTGCTTTGGGATGGAAGGCTCTGTAAATGTCAATGATGTCCAGTTGGTCTAATGTGTCATTTAAGGATGTTATTTCCTTATTGATTTTCCGTTTGGATGATCTGTTTATATCCGACAGTGTGGTATTTCGGTCCTCTACTGCGATAGTATTTTGGTCTGTTTCTCCCTGTAGTTCTCTTAGTAATTGCTTTACATATTTCAGGGCTCCCTGATTGGGAGCATAGATATTAATAAGTGTTATGCCTTCTTAGTGCATGATTCCCTTTATCATTATAAAGTGTCCCTCAGTATCTTTCTTTACCTTTTTTATGTCAAAGTTTATTTCGTCTGATATTAGTACCGCTACTCTCGCTGTTCTCTGAATGCTATTTGCTTGAAATATTGTTTTCCATCCTTTCGCTTTGAGTCTATATTTGTCTTTGGAGCTGAGATGTGTGTCCTGGAGGCAGCATATGGTTGAGTTTTGTTTTGTTAACCGTTCTGCCACTCCGTGCCTTTTCATTGGTGAGTTCAATACGTTTACATTTAGGGTGATTATTTAAATATGAGGTATTGTTATAGCCATTTTATCTTTTGCTTTCTGGTAGGTCGATATTTCTATTGCTTCCTTTTCCTTGTGTTTCTGTTTTCTTATTTTGGTTGGCTTTTGTGTGTTTTGCCTCTGGTTCTTCTTGTTTTATGCTATATACTTCAGTCCTGGATCTTTGGTGTGTGGTTACCATTATGAATATGTAAAGGACAGTTGTATATATACAGTTGTCCATTTTCTTCTCTGCGTGCCTCATCTCCATTCCCCTTTGTGAATTTGGATCTTTAAACCCTGCCCTCCCTGCTTTTCAGTCATTGTTATCTCAATTTGTCCCTATGTATGCTGAACGTTCATTACTATCTTGCTATAGCAATTCTCTTCTTATTGTTTAAGCTTATAATGCCATGTTCTTCGTAAGGGTTGCACTCCTCTGCTTCCATTGGCCTGATAGTCACTTTACTCCTAATTATGATTTTTTTTTTGTCATTGTGTTTTAGGTGAACTGACCCCTTTCAGTATTTCCTGTAGTGCAGGCCTCATAGTGGAGAATTCCCTTAATTTTTCTATGTCTGGAAAAGTCTTAATTTCTCCTTCATATCTAAAGGAGAGCTTAGCTGGATACATTATTCTA
>NW_006442490.1:1541564-1554274 GCF_000325575.1 Pteropus alecto | reverse complement strand
CCCTGGCTGCCCTGAGAATTCTTTCTTTGTCATTGATTTTTGATAATTTTAATACAATGTGTCTTGGAGAAGGCCTTTTTGGGTTCAGATAATTGGGTGTTCTGTTGACCTCTTGAATTCCAAGCTCCAGCTCATTCCTTAGATTTGGGAAATTCTCGTCCACTATTTGTCTGAAAATGCTTTCTAGTCCCTGCTCCTTTACCTTGCCTTTGATAATACCCATTATTCTTATGTTTCCTCTCTTGATGGTATCAACTAGTTCTTGTATTTCTCTCATTTTTCATTCTTCGGTTTCTCTCTTCTTCCTTCTGATTTATTTCTAGATTTCTGTCTTTGATATCACTGATCCTTTCCTCCATTTGGTCAACTCTATTTCTCAAGTTTGGTATTTTATTTTTCAACTCTTGCCGTGTTTTTTTTTGTTTTGTTTTGTTTTGTTTTTTATCTCTAGAAGATCTATTCTGTTATTTTTGAAGGTTTCAAGCTCCTTGCTCTTCTCATCTAGTTTTTTTTTTTTTTTTTTTCAGTTCCTGAATTTGTTGATATTTCTCGTTTGGAACTCACTGAGCTTTTTCAGAGTACCATCCTGAATACTCTGTCAATTAAGTTGTATATTTCTATGTCTGTAAGCTTATTTTCTGGAGATTTTTTTCTCTTTCTTTCTGAGATGCCTTGTCATCTTGGTTGTTCATGGTGTTTGATGGAATATTACTCTGTCTGGGCATTAATGGAAGTGTATTCAGCTTTTTTTTTTTTTCAGAATGATTTATCATATAAAGGTTTCTCTTTAGCTTGTTGCAAAGAAGGTGCTTTTCTTTTGGTTTCCAGTATGTGGCGTCTAAGCCTCTTGGATCCCTGCTTCATATAAAGCCTTAATAATGCCTTTTTTTCTTTATTGATGTTTAATCATGCTCACTACTCTCAGTCTCAGTCTCTGTCAGTGTTAGCGACAATTTCAGTAGTGTTTGCTCAGACTTCCCTGGGGCTCCGCAGTGTTCAGTCTCGGAGGGTATGGGGAAAGGACCCTTCAGGTTGGAGGTTGTGGGCTGAAACTCAGCCTCAGTTTTGCAGCCACAGCCAGTGAAAATCAATTGTTGTTTCCCTGCCATCCAGTTTCTGTATTTTCTGTCCTGATGACTTGACCCTGCCGCCAGCCTGATGGGACTCATAGCTCTCCCAGGTAGGGCAATTCAGGGAACTCGCCACACCTTCTCTCTTCCCTCTCCTCCTACAGGGAGCTCCTGTAGCTGCAAGAAGCAGCTTCTTTATTTCTCCTGGTCCACCACCCAACAACTGGGGTTCGGACCTGTGGTAGCTCTTATGCACAGGTCTCACACTCAGACATGCTGGTGTGTAGTTTGGGTGTTTTTTGTTGAGTTTTAGATGTTCAGCTTATTTTTGTTTCAAGGGGAGAGATTTGGCGATGTCTCTTACTCTGCCATGTTTCTCCAAAACTCTGTACTTAAATTTTTGATATTTTGTTCATCGCAGAAATTTTTCCTTAATTTGGATATTAAAAATACTGCCTTAAAATGTGAGAGTTTTGGCACTCCCTTAAATTTGTATTAGTGGCAAGTGCCTAAATGGCTTCACCCTAGCCCAGCCTTCAAGCCAAGGTAATAGCTATGGGACTGAAGGAGAGTGAACTCATAGGGCTATTGAGGAGCAGTATCTATTGGAAAGGATATTCTAGTCTCTTGTTCTTTCCGAATTATTTAGTAAAAGAAGCCTTCCAAGTAAATCATTAGCCTATCCCATTAGATCAGGGAATTTAAAGTATGTCCCAAACATAGGGACCAATAATGAGAGTAAAATTATTTCATTCAGAATTTCTTGCCTTCATATCAGGTAAATGATTTCTACATGGGGAAGCTTAAAACCAAGCATTAAACTGCTGGGGAGATCTCTTTTCTTCTCCTTATCTGATGAGTACCTTCTGGTGCTGAAAATGGTTCAGAAACCACCTGCTGCAAGGCCCAAAACAAAGAGCACAGAGGAAGTTTTCACCCACCCACCCCCAATCTGGAAATCCCTCAGAGACGAGAGGAGTGGTTTTATTCTGTGTTGCATACTGGTTTGATTTCAAATCTGCTTGTTTATGATGTAAGTAAAGTTGTTTTAATACACTTGTTTATAACAAAAACAAAGAAAAGCTGTTTTTAGAAGTAAAGTTGTTTTGGTATAAGTATGAAGTAAGTTGTGTCAGGATGTCATCATTCTACATCTGTTGGCATTGATAAGCAGTCAGCAGCCCAGCAGCTCAGGGGCCCTGCTGAAAGTTTATCAATAAGAACATGTAGAGAAACGACCACAGCAAGGGGACATTTAGACTGTAAATACTGAGAGTTTGTGAGGGATAGTCGAAAGTTTAGTTCTGGGCAAGGTGACACTTTGCTGACCCAAACAGCTCTTCGAAGATCTGAAGACATTTGCTCGTGCCATGGCCAAGGGGCTCTGGTTGGCAGTGGTGCTAAACCTTTCAATGGTCCCTGGAGTGATAACCCTCAGAACAGCATAGCCTCTCTACCAATACCAGCATCTTCATGCCCTAGAAACCTGCTCTAGCAACAAGGGACTTCCCTTTTGTGCTGGCATCTGGAAGTCAGCTCTCAGTTGATTAAGCCATCTCTCCTGAGAAACCAAACTTATATAAAAGTAAATTTGGACTTTATTCCTTTCACTTCCCTTTGCCTAGAACAATAGTGATTAATCTGTCATTTGTGCAGAGTATGTCATTTATTTGGCATATTAAGAAATATTATCTTGTATGCTATCAGCTTGTCATATTATTATAATTCCCACAGGGAACCTGTGCTAAATAAATTGCTGGCAAAGACAGAATCAATCTCTGAGTATGACTTTGTGATCTTCCCAAAACAAAAACCAAAACATTCTGGTTATTTTAAAATGTTTTAAAGATGTTTAATTAGATTAAGAAACACCACCAAAGTTGAACTAAAAAAAAAATCACAGTGTAAGGAATCCACTAGTATCTTATCAAAATATGATAAATTACATACACACCCACACACACACGCTCATTGATGTTAATCATAAAAATTGAAAACAGCCTAATTTCCTCCAAATAGGGAAGAAGTTAAATAAGTTATAGATTTTCACTTGACGGGCATTCATACAGTCATTAAAAATGATGGCCATGAAGACTAAGTAGCACCTTGGAAACAGGTTCAGTGAAGAAACACAGTAGAAGAAATAGCATATATTGTTATAATTATCTAGAATTTACTTAAGGAAATAGACTGGAAAGAAAAAACTATTCATTCCATGAATACTTATTGTGTATGCAAGATGCAGAGATATGCATTTTACACATTTGCATTGGATCCTCACACTAACCTTATGTAATCTCCATTATATAAATATGGAAAATGAAGGTGTGTGACATTGCGATTTATAATTAGAAAAATGTAGTTGGTCTTTGTCCTTGTTTCTGGCATAGAGCTCCTAAAACCATTGAAATTTCCTAAATGATGAGAGCGATAAAAGTGTTTGTCATGTAGATGAGGTAACTTTTGGACCCCCACAAGTGGATGGGGGCTGGTTGCCAGGAGAATTAACCATGGGATTAGAGGTTTGGAAATTTCAGTTCAACACCCCTGATGTCCAGAGAGGGGAATGAGCCTGGAAGTTTAATCTATTGCCGATGGCTAATAGTTTAATCAGTTACGCCTATGCAATGAAGCCCTTCATAAAAACCCAAAAGGACAGGATTCAGAGAGCTTCTGGATTGGTGAACATGTGTATATCTGGGGAAAGTCATGCCCTCCGAGAAGTCATGGAAGCTCTGCACCCCTTCCTCATTACCTGCCCTATGCATCTCTTCTGTCTGGCTGTTCCAGAGTTATATCTTTTTTTATAATAAATTGGTAATCTAGTAATTTAAAATGTGTCTCTGAGTTCTGTGGCCCACTCTAGCAAATTAATCAAACCCAAAGAAGAGGTCATAGGAACTTTCTATTTATAGCTGATCACTCAGAAGTACAGGTGACAACTTGGATTTTTGATTGACATTTGAAGTAGATGGGGTAGTCTTGTAGGACTGAACCTTTAATCAGATATCTCTGATGCTATCTCTGGGTAGATAGTGTCAGAATTGTAGGTCACTCAGCCGGTGTTTTGAGACTGTGCTAGAGAATTGAGTGGTGAGGGGAACCCCTCCCCACCACAGATACACATTGGAAATTAGGATCAGAACCCATATAGAAGGTGAGAAAGGTTAATTAAGAGAGCTAATAAATACAAAGCTGGAAATCCAAACATGCTCAGTCTGACTTAAGAGCCTGGGCCCCTCCTCTATGCTCTTCTGCAAAGTTGATAACAGCAGTTGTACCAGGGTGATGGGATTCCCATGTCTTTTTTTTTTCTTTGCCTTCTTTTTCAAATTTTCCTCATACTTATATTTACTTTCATAATTTGACAAATTCTTTCATTAATTACAACCAAAGTAAAGATTGCCAAGTAGAACTTCAAAGCAGGAGAGAAAGCTTTTTAATAATTCTCAAAAGGAAAAACAACAACAAAATTATCCTCAGAGAAAAAGTAACTTTAATAGCCTTTAGGAAACAAGAAAAAGAGACAGGAAAAGAATTTAAGAAACTGCTAGCTCCAGGCAAGTCACTCACTCCCTACAGAGAAAGCAAATCAAGCTCCTCTAAATCAGATGGCCTATAAGATCAGAATAGAAGAAGTCTCCCTGAGGGGTCATGAGTCTGTGTTGGCAAAAACATAAGTCACTGGAACTGTGGAGGGGATCCATTCTAATGGTGGCCATGAGCAAGAGTTGCTTATTTACATGCTATAATTTGAAGGTCATCAATATAGAAGTTTGCTTTCTAAGAACAAGCTTTAAGGTCAGACAGATCTGGGCTTCAACCAGGGTCCAACCTCTTACCAGCTGCATGACTTTGATCAAGTCCCTTAACCTCACTGGGCCTTGTTTCCCTCATCCATAACCCAATCTCCCTTACAAAGTTGTCATAAGCATCTTAACTAGGCTTAATAAAATATGTAAAGTCTTTAGAACAGAGTCTTGCATATAGCAAGTGCTCAGTAAATACTAACAGTTATTATTTCCAAGCAGTTTCTCACATAATATGTTTCCACATAGTTTGATGCGGAAAATCATACTTTTGGGCTAATATTTGCTCTCTCCAGACATTCTCTTTATCATCATCATCATCATCATCATCATCATCAGGCTTCAAAACAAATCTGGTTGGCGAGCAATGGTCATGGGATCATAGTCTTGAAATTGCAGGGGAGAACCATGACCCCACCTTTTTCATGCCCTATGAAATAGAAAAAGTAAAGAGAGAGAGAGAGAGAGAGAGAGAGAGAGAGAGAGAGAGAGGGAGAGAGAGAGGGAGAGAGACTTCTACTTGGGGTTAGTGCAAACATGAAGAGGTACAATATAAGAATAAAATTGACACCTTTTAGTTAGAGTGAGGAGGCAGTGGGAGGATTTTAGATCTTCTCCACCTCTGTAAAGACTTCTTGGAAAACAAAAATAGGCCATTATATCCTTGGGAGAGGCGCATACCCAAAGAGTAAAATCTTGCAGGGGAGCATGAGTAACAAACGAGAAAGCCTTTGTGCTTTCTCTCAGCTGAGGGCCATCTAACAACAGGCTGTTAGTTAAGTTTCATGATTAAGGATATGGACTTGGTAACTGGACTTCCAGGGTTTCAACCTCTCTGCCAGTTATAGGGTGGAGGACCTTAGACAAGACATTTAGTAACTGTCTCTCCATTTCCTCACTTTTTTAAATGAGAATGATAATAACAGTACCTGTTTCATCTTGTGTTAAATGAGTTAATAACATCTTAAGTGCCTAACCCAGTTCCCAGCACTTAGTAAGCGCTCAGTTATTGGTAGGTATTAGCATTGTTACCAAGGCACACCAATGATCACAAAGCAATTTTGTTTAGTTTGAGAAATAGAAAATTTTTTATTCAACTCCTTTTAAAATTATGAGTTGAAGTCACAAATACTATTTAAAAATAATTAAAAGGCTTCCTTCCTTCATTTTATATTATGAACATATCAGTGGTAGGAGATGGGGGAGAGGGAGATGAGACACAGGATGAAGGGAGAGGACACACTGAAAGGTAATGAACTGAGAGAAGAAAGGAGGAAAGAGACAGGGCCAGAAGCAGAGCGGATCAAACCAGTCCAAAGGGGGAATTAATGGAAAAGACAAGACAGGCAGCTGAGAGGAGAGGGAGATAGGCAAAGAGCTCCAGAATGGGCAGGTGCTAGGTATATAAGTTACCATCACCTGCTGTTCCCCTGAACTCTGGCCTTCAGAGGAAGTTGTCACCACCTTTTGAGATGCATTGCTTTTTAGGTTCTTGGAAGTAGTTTTTCTGCCTTTTTATTTTCTATACCTCAAAGTTTCTTTCTGTAGTAATTTTTTTTTTTCATGAAAGGATGGGGCTTTTATACCTATACACAAGTGAAGGGATGACTTGGGTTTTAGACATATGCTTTGAAAGGAGAAAATTCGGTCAGCAAATTAACCATCTCTATCTGGAAGTCCTTTGGCTATGGGAGCTGTCAGAATGACTCAGGTCTGTTCTTAGAGGCTGCATAATACAAATGAGTTCAGAAAGTTACAGTGAGAAATGTATGGCCCCTTGGTTATTCTTTGCCTGGGAACTAAGTCAGGTGGCTCCATGCATCAGAGATGCCTCCCCTCTGCCTCTGAGACTCAAGCCAGAGAATTTCAAAAGAACTGGCCACCAAGGAATATGAAGGAGTTGGATGTTTAGTGATTTATGCCTTCTACCTTTTTCAGCTTTGAATATGTGGTGGGGTAAGGGTAGGGGTACAGGGGTGTCTAATGGGCTGCTAATCCCCCCTATGTTTGTTCTGCTAGTCGAAAGGTAGCCAGGACTTTAGGTCTTCATGAATGATCTAGCTCAGGGGCCAATAAACTTTTCAGGTAAAGAGCAAGCTAGTAGATTTGAGGTCCATAGAGGCTCCTTCAGAGTTAATCAACTTCACTGTTGTGGTGCAAAAGTAGCCATAGACAATATATAAGTGAATGAGCATGGCTGTGTTCCAATAAAACTATATTTGTGGTCACTGACATTTTCAGTTTACATAATTGTCACAAAATAGTATTCTTTTGATTTTTCCCAACCATTTAGAAATGTAGGAACCATTCTTGGCTCAAAAAACAGATGTACAACACACAGGTGGTATGCCAGATATGACCCATGGACCATAGTTTGCTGACCCCTGGTTGACATACAAAGTTAAAAACCTGGGCTTGGAAAGGAGATGAGACACAGTAAAGAGTGATGTTCCTGAGATCCCAGACCTCCCTCCTATGTAAGGAAACATTTCTTCTAGAGCCTTTTCACTGTAAGAAAAGGAATCCCCAACCCCTCACCAGATAAAATGAATTCTTCATTGCCTGACTATGTCAGATAACTAAAGGGTTAACAAATTGCTATCAAAGAAATATCACCCTTGCCTTCTAATTCTAATTCCTGACTCTATTTTTAAAGGTTAATGAAACTGAGGAATGAATGAGGTAAGTTTCATTCATCAACAGAAAAATCAGGGACTCTTAGAAACAACTCACTGAACAGAACTAAAGAAATTTGAACCAATTTAAAGAGCTAACCAATGGGAAAATTCCCCCAAAGCTCCAGCAGCTAACATGTTTAAAAATGCACGTAACTTTCCAATATGACATATGCACTGTCTCAGTACAGACATCAGATGTTTGAGTTATCCTGTACAAGTAGATGTACATAGATACCCCACCCTCCAACCACCTCCGGGGACGCCGAGTTACAAATCATGAACTAAATCCAAACCTCTTATCTAATATAGGAGAAACTAAAGCTCATTGAAGGGAAATGACTTACATAAGGGCACATGCTTTGTCTTGGGGCTTTGGGGGCAAACACTTGGTTTAAGCTCCTAAAGACAAAGGTAAAAGACTATTATTCCTAGCCGCAGGTGCTGCTGAAGTTGGAGAAGAATATGCCCCAGATGGCCAAGAAATTCTCCCCAGATACCAGAATTTCCAAAAGGGATTGTGAGTAGGATTGGTTTCAGATAGAAGATAGGTTGGGCCAATGAAAACAAATAAATAAATAAATAAAAATTAAAAAACAGAAGGTACATGCCATTCTTTTGGAAGCCTATGAAGAGTGCCCACTGTGAGTCATGAATAGTATTAAGTATGCTTTATATTCTTTATCTTCTTTAGGTCCACAAAGTTACTCTACCTACAAGATAAGTAAGAAAGTTCCCATTTTCCCTATGAGGAAACTAAGTAGTGCAAGAGACCTACTAAAATAGCTGTTAATGCTGGTGGGAAGAGACCACTTAGCTACCTCAGCAAAACCTGCTTTAGCTGCAACAGAAATGGCATGTCCATTCAAGGTGTGACAGCAAAGGTGGCCTCAGAAGTAGAATCCTCAGCTTCCCGGTATCTGTTAATGACTTTCTAGGGCCTGCTCAGGAGTGCAACATGGGAAGGTTTGGACAACGGGGTTGTTTTTATTCTCATTGGGATCATTACCTACACTCTACTGTACTCTGCCACTCTAACTTGTCCCTCTCTTTCCTGCTGTTATGACCTAGAAAAGCAAAGGTTCAACTTACAATGTATGAGAACCTCTGAAACCATGGACTTTCAAACTCTATTCAGTTATCAGTAAGTGCATTGTTCATTGTTTTAATTATCTGTGAAGACACAAGAGTTTTTGTATGTCTTTGCTTCACAGAGGCAGTGTCCTATAATGACTAAGAGTACAGTACCTGGACCTCAGGTCCTGGTGCCAAACTGTCTGGGACTTGTATCTCATTTCTATCACTCACTAGTTATGTGACTTTGATCAGGTCATTTAATCTCTCTGTATTGCATGCTTTCATCTGCAAAATGGGGATACTTATCGTAGCTGTTTCTTAGGATTGTGAGGCTTAAATGAATTGTTATGTGTAAAGCACATAGTGTGGGCTGTGTGAGTTAACTGCTATTGCTGTTAATGTCAAGGTCACACCCTTAGTTAGACTGAACCGGGAAAGCAGCAAAGACAACAACAATGGCTGCTTGTGTGAGAGTGAGTATATGAAAAATAGGGAAGTAAGGAGAAAATGAGGGAGAAGGAAGAAAAAACATAAATGTCAGGGAGGAGGAAGAGGAAAATAAGATGAGAAGACAGATGGACAGGGCCAAGAAGAGGAGCAGGAGAGAGGTAGAGAATTCAATAGCAAACACTCCACATCATGAAAGAAGTGGGTCCTTCTGACCGCATACCACGGCAAACATTGAGGTAGATGTTTAATGTTAGCCAGGTAAAATAACAACAATGGCTATATTGCTTGAATTCTTACCATGTCTTTCCCAGGCACTGTACTGTGCTTTCTATGTTTTAGCTTGTTTAATTCTCACCACAATCTTAAGAATTCTACCACAGCCCTTTTTGCAAATGAGGAAAGTTATGCTTTTGGAGATCAGATGACACGTTGATGGTCACCCATCTAGTAAGAGGTATAGAGCCCTGGATTCAAACTTGAGTCTAACTCCAAAGCCTGTGCTCCAAATACATCTTATACCTGCCTCCTAATCAAGAGTTCTGTGTGTTTGAAATTTATTAACACCAGATTACACTGAGAGATGCACTTATAATTCATTTAAAATAGTAGTCTAATAAAAATCATAAGTGTTCATAAAATGACTAAGTTTACCTGTACTTTTTAGGGAAATCTTTGAGAAGATAATCAAACTAGACTAATCCAAGACATTAGCTGGTCTTGAATGCAATTAGGTTCAAATTCTTGGTGTCTTCATGAAGAGCTCACTACCAAGAAAAATCTGCTGGATGAAGGGAATAAAAGGGAGAATAGAGTATGGGCCCTAAACTGCTGGAAGCATGATCTTCGTAAAGAGGGAAACGAACCTGGGTAGTACTCATAGGGTCTACATACAGCTCTTCTACTAAGAGCTGATAGATTCTGAGAAAGAGACGGCCATTTTAAAAATGATTAATCTCTTCATTTTAAAGATGAGAAAACTAAGGTCCCATGAGGGGAAGTGACTAACTCAAGGTCATGTAACTTGAAAGAGGGGGAAGGCTGAGCCTAAAAGCTAAGTTTTCTGACGGTCAGATAAGCACTCATTATCTTTCTGCCCCAGTACTCCCCTTTCTTCCACAGAGTCAGTTAGGTTGAGAAGACTTCCTTTCCTGGTTTGCCCAGATGAAAGACATATGTAAAGATGGAAGGAAATGTGCTTTCCCACACCCTGATGCAGGTGTGCTTTCTAGCTGAGGAGCTGGAACTCTCAGTCCATATATGGCAAGGGGATTTGCCCTCTGAGTTTTTAACTTAGAAATTATGGAACGGAAAAAATGCACATACACTTAAATTTCAAGTAGCAGATTTATGGAAAAGTAGGAATTCTCTATAAGCTTCCCTCGTGCCTTCTGACATGTTTATACTCTTGTTTTTCCCATGCCCCTTCTCCCCTCTCTTCATTTCTTTCTCATGGGGGGGGGGCTAGATTTTCTCTTGGCTGCAAAGCCCTGGGAAGAGACTCCCTTCCTGGACTGCAGTGTATTTGGAGAATCCAGAGGGTCCCACTCTAAAACTAGGCTCCTTCCAGATGCAAGCCAGGCCAATAATTCACAGGTCTCAGGCTTCCCCTGGCTTTATTCAGCTTTGGGGACATCAATTTCAAGTTATTCCCCAAAACCAAGAAAGATATTTGCCCCCAACAAGCTTTAACATCACATTTTAAAGATGTTCTTCAAGTTTCCTCTTTTGTTTGGCTGTTAAGTCCTGAGCGAGCTTTTCTAAATTAAACACCACTTGGAACAAAGTACTGCCTCACTTTTCTGTTCTGTTCTGCTCTTGCTGCAGGGCATCACTTACACATAATTTAATCATATTGCTGGGAACTATAATTATTTTGCATCTCCCAGAGGCTCCTGAGAGACAACTGTAAATAATGGCTTACTCTCTTCACTAAACAAAAAGACAATTGATTCACAGAATTGCCTGGACTGGGCCTGGGAACTCCTGTTTGATTCCATAGGGATGCACTTAATGGGCTGGCATAGAGAATGGAAAACTCCCTGATGGAGGTTGGAATAGTCAGTTTCAAGTCATATGTTTCTTCAGGCTGACTTCTGATTTTAATTTGTCTTTGAATAAATTCAGCCTTTGCTCTAAAATTCTCTTCTCATGATTCCTTTTTTTCTTATCAATAGGAGGATGTTTCTGGCTGCCTGGAGTCTCTAAGGGACAGTTTTCATCTATAAACTCAACAAATTAAAAATAATCCTGGGAGGCCTGCTAGCTGGCAGTTTACAAAATAGATTTTAAAAGAATGGTCTCGGGAGATTTTTCTAAACATATTAATGTTAAACTTGACATTTGTTTAAGAGCCTCTCAGACTCCATTAAAAGCCGTTTTCTCTGCTCTGCTCTCTTTGGTTCTGGGCCTGGGAAAGGGGGATTAGGAGATTCTCACCTCTGTTTGGATACTCAAATTCTCTGTAACTGCATTTAGAATAGAGCTCTGATTGGTGGAGATTAACCACAGAGTTTTCCTGCTTGTGTGAATTCTGATCTGAGGCAGAGCAGACTGTTTGGATTTCATTCAAACATAACTTCAGCCCAATATATTATTGTGTACACTCAAGGAAGTAGACAGAGAGGGTGGCTACTGTTGCCAAAAGGCTAGAGAGGTGCATTCTGGCAGGGGTGGGGGGAGGTGTGGAGGAGAGCCCTGGTCACACTCTATCATATCATTATTTATTTGTTTGTTTGTTTGTTTGTTTGTTTGTTTTATTAAGTTTATTTGGGTAACAATTATATAATTTTCAGGTGTGCATTATAATTTGACATCTATATATTCTATTGTGTGATTACCACCCAAAGTCCAGTTCTGTCTTATTTTTGTGATAGCCCTTGTCACCATATGAAACTGTTCTAGTGAGCCATTGCCTTACTTGTCTCTCTCCCCAATAAAAATGAAAGCTGCAAAATGACTCAGCATTCCCTCTTTCAGGAATGGCAATTCTTGGGCTGCTCTTCAAGCCTCCCAAGACCAGGCCCCACCCTTCCAAGGACCCTGAGACCCATATTCCCTCAATCTAAAATTTCTCCATTAGAGATTCAGGGCTAGTGGTGAGATAGGTCATCTCTGATTCCACCATCCTCTTTTAAAAGGTAATTCTCCTGAGTAGGATGCCACCTGAATTTATCACTCCCTAAATTTTGAATGAGGTCTTAAGTTCTTTCTCCTAAGACACTAGAGAGACCTCAGAAACACTCAACCCAAAATGGCACAAGGAAAAAGACAAGAAAAGGGAAAGGGGATCCAAGATGGGAACTGGAGGCAGAAGCGAGGAGAGGAAAGCTCAACTCTAACTGCTTCATGATTTGACCTCAGGTCCTCCCTGGCAGTCTAATAGCCCAAGAAGGCCCAAGCCTTAAAAATCAGGAAGGAAACCACAAAGACCAGCTGCCTTTGTTCCTCAGGAGCTAGGAGAGAGAAACTTCTCTCCCCCAGTATGTTTCCATTTCTTTTCTCCCTTTTACCAACTGTGAGTCAGGTAACACTTTTTTTTCTTATATACATGAGATAATATGCATAAGTCAGTGATTTCCTTCTGAACTCCACCCTTCCTCTTTGGAATTTGAACATTTGT
Organism: Pteropus alecto; assembly: GCF_000325575.1. Taxonomy (NCBI): domain Eukaryota; kingdom Metazoa; phylum Chordata; class Mammalia; order Chiroptera; family Pteropodidae; genus Pteropus; species Pteropus alecto. The sequence goes on along the minus strand of NW_006442490.1, from coordinate 1,541,574 downwards.
CTTCCATTTC
>NW_006442490.1:1538013-1541450 GCF_000325575.1 Pteropus alecto | reverse complement strand
CTGGGAATGAGCAGCAGAGGTGCTGGAAAGGCAACTCCAGCCTGAGTAGGAACAGCTCTAGCTCCATGTCCCCAGCGGAAGGCCACCTCCCACTTACCTCTGCTAGAACCATGGCAGACATTCCTAGACACAAGGACCACTCAGAATCTTGAGCCAACCCTGCTACAAAAAAAAGGCCCCACAAAAAAAAGGCCTCCAGAGCTACTGCTGAGACCCACAGTGCCAGACCGTGAAGCCTCTGCAGAGCAGATGATGTGTGGAAGAGCTTTCCAACAATGCCAAAGGAACCAGGCTCAATATGGTTGAGGCAAATGTGAATTGGGCAGGTAATAGCACCTTCTGCATTCCCAACATACCCTTCCTCCAAAGGCAATCAAAGCTTCTGTGGTCAAAAAGGAAAAGAAAGGGACCTGAGAAACATTCATACAGAGGAGCTAGCAGCTTAACCGGTACTGGTATCAGGGTGAGTAGTGTTTTTAAAGACGGCAATGCTTAATGCAAGAATGCTCAAGTTAAGTTGCTGATGTCAGTAGAGGTGGAGGCTATAGTATGTAGTTAGGAGAGGCTTTCCTGATGCCCCTCAAAGTAAAGTACACCATACAAGTGATTGTCTTCCTTAAGTCCAGGCCTGGCTCTAATCTTTTCATACATCTACTTTTCAGCTCCCATGCTCATACTTGAGCCACAGAGGAGGGCTGAAATTTCCCTGTGAGATGCCCTTCTTGAACCTCTTCCCTTGGGAACATACAATTACGGATCTCACTGCAAAACCACAACACTGGATACTCATTCTGTCCCCAGAAAACGTTCTTCCTAAACCCACAATTGGATTGCTCATTGAAAACTGTTTTCTCTGGAAAGTGAAAGATGTTATGCCATCATTGCTCTCTCAAAGTTTCTGAGAACAACAAAGCATTGTTTGGTACCACCAGCATTAAGGCTTAGGTCAATTATATAATTAATAAGCAACATTATAATGCTGTGTCCCAGATGATTTATCTTGCATTGTTGTTTCCAAATCTCTTAATCATCCAGAAAGCCATTATATCTAGGGATCACCAAGTTAATTGAAGAGGAAAAAAATCCTCGAATTCAATAAAACCTCAATGGCCTTAAACAGCCTACCACACCTTTCATGATTTTTTGTTATATAAAGGGTCATTGGTTTTGTGGCTTTGTTTTAATGGTGGTTGGTAATAAAGAGATGAGGAGGGAAATTATTGCCTCATTTTCTACTAGCAATCCTAACACACTGGAAAGAGCTCCGGATTTAAGCCATAAAATCTGGGTTCAAATCCTGTTACCTGTTATTTTCACTTTAAGATGAAGGGCATGATTGAACTGCCCAAGGAAAATAAAGAAAATATTTAAAAGTTGCTTCCAGATCTTGACCCTCATGCTCTGGAGAAGAAAAATCATGAGGCAAAATCTATACAAAAAAAAAAAAAGTGAATTAGAGCTATCACAGGGATCCAACCAAATTGAGGTTTCTTTTGGAAAGCAAGATATTTTAAGTTCTAGAAAAACTAAAGCAAATTGTCAACAGAGTTCAACAAGGATGTTTTACATTTTGTTTAATTTTCACAGCAATCTTGTAATACTTGGTTTATATTTAATAGGTAAGAAAATTGAGATTCAGAGGGAGTAGAGAACTTAGCCAAGGTCACATACCTGGTGAATAGTGGTACTAGGACTTGGATGGATCTGGAGTCTAAATGTAGTATTCCTTTCATTGAATCACACTGGCAGAATGTTTGTTCATTATAGGAACAGTACGTATGGATGGAATTCTCTTCTAAAAAGGAGAGTGACAGAATGACTTTTGAAAAATACATCTTATCACCCATAAAAAACTTACTTTAAATAAAAAGACATAAATTTATCCAAGGTTAAGAGCTGGTTTAAGGTCTATTAAAGTTGATGCAAATGCCAGTAAAACAGTGATTCCTAATAATATAAAACAAAATAGTTGTCACTCCAAAATAATAGAAGATTAAACAAAGAAACCATGATAAAAACTTAACGAATCTAATATTTTGATTTTTATGTCCCAAACTACAAAGCAATAACATACATTTAAAAATAAAACAGAAATATCAGAAGAAAGAACCACATTAAATTTGATTAGATATCTTAATATTTAAGTTCAAAAAGTATATCAGGGTGATGCTAGCTTTGGTAATAAAAATAAACCCCAACATTTCAGTGACTTGACACATTTAAAGTTTGTTGCTGAATAGTAGAACGTGGATGTTCCTGGTTTGTGGGCAACTTTCTTTTCTCTAATAATTAAGAGACCGAGTTGCTTCCATTCTGTATTTCCACCATTCTCAAAGGACCCCAGAGTCCTCTGCTTCTGGCCATCAGAAAAAGAAAGAAAGAATGGAAAACCCCATCATTTTTCAGAGGCCCCAGCCTGGATGTGACACAGACCTTATCAGCTCACATTCCATTGGAGAGAACATGACCATGACTAGATGCAAAAGCAGCTGGAAAATTTAGTTTCTGGTTTTGCAGCCACCTTCTAGGAACAATTTTACACTATACAAGAGGAAGTAGGGACATTTTTGATAAACCAGTTAGCCACCTCTGCTATAGAGAGGCAAAGAACAAACAAAATCAAACATAGAAAATAAGGCAACATTTGTCCATGAGTTCATTGCAAGGCAGATGCAACTAGAGGACTCATTAACTGAAGTGGCTTAAAGTTGAAGAAGAGTCAAAAGAGCAGATAAAGTTGTTAGAGGGAAAAAAAAGATGCATTCATTCATTAATTCCAAAAAGCCAGTCAAAGGCATAATAGAAAAAGTTATAGCAAGATGAGTGGTTAGGAGAGTATAAACAAACAAACACTCTCATACATCAAAAACAAAAACAAAATAAAACAGGACAAGGTTTGAAGTTTGAACCTTGTTGTTCAGATCTTGGTTTGAAAAAAAAAAAAAGAGGGTATGCTCCAAGGAAGTCCCTTTAAGTGGTGGCATCTGGAGAGGGAAGCAGGATCTGGAATGTCTTTTTAAAAGAGCCTCACTGGGCTGGGCAGCATTACCACATGGAGACAACTTCATGATCAGGCCATAAAAGACACTTTATGTTTAGTTAATAAAGAAATGTCACAAAAATTAATCACATACAGGAAATGCAAAAATTTACTTTGTAAATATAAAAAATTCTATGTAGCATATTCTCAGACTACAATGAAATAATGTTAAATGTATGTAGCGGTAATGGAACTAAATAATAAACAACAATGTAGAATTTAAAAAAACTCTTTTAGGTTACTCCCAGGTAAGGGAGGATATGCAGTACAAAATGACAGACTATTTTAAAATGAAAATATAAAGAAATAATTTCACAATATATTGAATGCTGCCAATGTATGGAGTAATACACTAAATCTTGAAATCCCTTTAAAAGAGAATAAAGCAACCATCCCC
>NW_006442490.1:1532389-1537968 GCF_000325575.1 Pteropus alecto | reverse complement strand
AATCAGCAAAATGGAAAAGATAAAAAGAAACATTTAGTAAACAAATAGTTGTTTCTTTGAAAAATTAGAATTTTTGTCCAATCTACAAAAAAGAAAAAATACAAAACAATAAACAAGAGACGAAAAAGAGATTTAACAGAAATTCAAAATACTTGGGATTATGTGCCCCTCTTTTCCATTTCTATATCATCAGGTGTATATCTCTAGGAAAACATTTATTGCGCTATACTTTAATTATATATTTATTTGTCTGTCTTATTGTATTAGTCAAGCTCCTGGCAGGAAACAGATGACACACTTCAAAAGGTCTTATTGAAGAGAATAATAATGGGACTATCTGCAATAATACCCACAGGATTAAGGGAACCAACAAGGCAGGCTGAAACCCCTTGGGGCTACCAACAGTAACAACTCAATATCTCTCAAGAACTAAAGGGAAAGGAGAAGGAATGGCATTAGGGAAACATGACAAGAATCGGAGCTGTGAGAGAAGGGCTGCCTGACAGGAGCTCTGACTATAGGTAAAAGAATGAAGCCAACACAAAACACAGCCTGGAAGGGAGGAAGCCAGGGGAATAAAGATACCAACCTCTCCTACTTGGTGACCTCTTATTTCCTGCTATTCCTCCCAAAGATGGAATCCTGCCTAAAGCCAGAGGACAGGAGAGCCTTGGTGATTGCATCCATAGAGTCAGCCTTCCAGGGCACAGAGCAGTGAAGAGAAGGACAGAAAATGGATTGAGGTGGGGCTAAGGAGGCCACAAACAAAGATTAACTGGCACCCTCTACAATCAGACCATGGAGTCCATGAGAACAGAGATTGTGTCTTATTCATTTTTGTGCCACTAGTACCTAAGAGCAATGATTCAAAAAGTATTGTGTTGAATGAGTGAACAATTAAATTGAATGAGTTATCATTCTCAGCTATATGCTAATGAAGTGATAACTCAGTAGCTATGAATGAGGTATTGTATATACAAAGGAAAACTATGACACAGGAAAACTAGCATGAACAGACTATTCACGGAGAAAACAACAGAAAAAAGCATATTAAAATAATATAACCAATTGTACTTCAATAGCTGAAGGAAAAAATAAATAAAAATAATATAACATAAAATCAAGTACCTGGCTCTACTTGATTCACTGGAGAGTTTTTCCAAGAAATAATCTTTCTAATTAAACAATCTGTCAAAAAGTGCAGAAAAGAATAAACTACCAAACTTGTTTTATGCAGCAAATATGTTTTTATTTAAATGCTCAAAGATAATGATATCAAGCAAGAAAATTATAAGTTAGTTTTATGAATATGGACAGAACAAAAATTTGAAGCAACTTTGTAACAAAAAAAGACAAAACTGCTGTGAGCTAGGTACAAAACTGTTATAACCTTAGAGACACTTTTATTAGATATTACATTAATGAATAAAGGCTAAAAATTATATACATTTGTGCCTTCAAAAAATATGGATTGAACACCTAGTATGTATCGGGCACTGTTCTAGACACTGGGGATACAACAGTGAACAAGACAGTCAAAAAGCCCTGCTCTCTTGGAACTTCCATTTTCATGGGGGAGAGAGACAAGTAAGGCAATAACACACTAGAACAGGTTTGTATGGTGACAAGTGCTCTGATGAAAATAAGACAGAGTGATATGATAGAGTGTTACCAGATGTGAGCGGTCGCATTAGATAAGATTATCAAGAAAGGCCTCTCTAGGGATGTTTGAGCTGAGGTCTGATATTTCAAAAGGTGGTGAGAAAACATTTCCTAAAATTATATTTCCATTGGTTAAACAAAGTAAAAAGGCATGAAAGATTTTCTTTCTTAAGAGGAAGGATCATTATACATACCTAAAGTCAAGAGCCAGAGGCACTGGCAACACTATATTAAAAACGTAAATATGACAAAATATCTCTCTCATCAGTCTAATTTAATATTGCAATAAATAGATTGATAAAAATGAGTTATAAATATGTGGAAGAAATAGAAATATCACAAATGATAGAATTATATCAAGAACTCTAAGTCATCAACATAAAATTCATTAAAAATAAGAAATATGTTGAGTATAATATAACTGAAAAAAGTCAGTTGTATTCCTAATAAGTGACACAAAGCTAGACAATATAATGAAAAAGGAGATTCACAATAATGACAAAATATGAAATACTTTGTTATTCATTTAATTTGAGAGAATAAAGATATATTGAAAGAAAATTATAAAATACCAATGGGAAAAATAAAAGAAGACATAAATAAGTGAACCTATTTACTGAGAAGAAAAAATACTTGAGATATCAAATATTATAAAGATAGTTAGGTTTACATATATATTCAATGCATATATATTACATATATATTTAATGCGGATGAAAGCCACTGAGAGAACTTTTATAGATTTGGAAAGGTTGTTAGAAAAATTCTTCTAGAGAAATACAATTATTGTAGACTTATTCTTTAATATTTTTAAGCAAATTATCAAAACTATATGATATTTGGTTTTCAAATGTTGACAGAAATATTAATATTCCAGAATAGAAATGATTATTTAATAACTCAACAGCCGGCAAATCAGAAACAACGGAGTAATAGATAAAGAAATCACTACTTAATTAACAGATTTCAGTGTGGATAAAAATAACTTAGATTTATAGTTTAAATCATAGAGTAAAATAAATTCTAGATAATTTAAAGACTTAGCTATAATAAAAAACATCAAGAAGAAAACGTACTAACATTTTTACCCCAGCTACAGAAAAGGAGAATCATTTTGTTATCAAATAAATGGAGGCTATCATTGATCACATTTTAACAGACAGTTTTGCAATGATATAAAATAAAACAAATATCTTAAAGTTGCAAGCTGGAAACGCAAATGGGAAAACATACTCAGTGAGATTATACTATTATGATGTATTTAGAATTGAGAAAAAGATAGGAAATCAACATTCAGATACCGCTAAAAAAAGTGATCAAAGGAGATGAGCAACTGACTTCTAATAACAGCTTTATTGAGATATAATTCACATACCATAAAGTTCACCCTTCTTAAGTGTGCAATTCAGTAGTTTTTAGTACCCTCACAAGATTGTACAACCATTGCCACCATTTAATTTTAAAACATTTTCTTCACTCCAAAAAGAAACCCTTACCTATTAAGTTCTCTCTCACTCCTCATTCCTCTCTCTACCCAAGACCTGACAACTACTAATATACTTTCTGCATCTGTGGACATTTTATATAAATGGAATGATATATTATGTGGTCTTTTTGAGTTATCATAGTCTTCTTTCACTTAACATATCGTTTTCAAGGTTCATTCATGCTATAACATATATTAGTACTTCATTTCTTTTTATGACTAAATAATATTTCATTGTGAGGATATACCACATTTTACTTTCCATCTATTCACCAGTTGATGGACATTTGAGTTGTTTCCATTTTTCTTACCACTTACAAATGTTTTATTTTTCTTTACAAAAGCATATACTACTGAATTGTTATGAGTTACAGATAGCTTAAGAGAAAAAGAAGTTCCCTATGTCCAGAAATAGATCATTAAAATATCAACAATATTCCAAAACTGACAGTCATCCCTTATTAGTTCATTCAGTCCTATGTAATTTTTATTCTGCTCCATCGTGGCTTAGCTGTCTCATAAACACATCTACTTCTCCTCAAGGGTTCTGGAATTCCTGTTTCTGTCCACTGGTATTATTTCAAAGTTGTTTAAGAAATGCCATCAGAAGGCTTTGCCCCTAATCAAAACTACCTGGCAATTCCCTGTTCCATGGGGCTCTGAGACAATTCTTTGTTTAAGACAAAGTACTATGACCTGTAGCTGACATGCAGGAGCTTTCAGGGAACACCAAAGTAAAGCAAAATTTATCTATAGATGACAAAATAATTATCATCATAATTTTCAAAAGTCAAAGATTTGATGAGGATTTATTGTAAGAATCCTCATTTGAAAACAATTGGCTAAGAAGATGTTAGGTTCAAATGTAAAAAGTAAAGTTGAAATCGAGTTATTTTAAAAATAAGTGAAAACATGACTGATAACACTGTTGTCTAATATCAGGCAAAGCAACACCAGGACTCAGATAAATAAAATTATATCATTGGTAGCAAGGACATTGACAATTATCTAGGATCTTCCCATATAGCATACAACTTCTGAAATACTTATAGTAATAAAATTTTGCCCAAATGGATTTATCTTAGGGAAGGCTAAGCATCGCTTCTGATTTGACAATGATTCCCATGCAACTCATCAACAGTAACATATCATATAAACCTAATTGCTTTTAGCATCTCTCTTTTTTCCCAGCTTTATTGAAGTATAAGCGACAATTAGTTGCTCATATTTACATTGTATAATTCGATGAGTTTTCATAGTTGGCATACAATAATATATTCATTTCAGTTGTACAACATAGTAATTAGAGATCTATATAACTCACAAAGTAGTCACTCGACTAAGTATAGTTCCCCTCTTCTCCCTTACATGTTTTTTACATTATTGACTATGTTTCTAATGATACACTTTACATCTCCATGTCTATTTTGTAATTACCTATTTGTATTTTTCATCCCTTTACCTTTTTTCACCATCTTCCCCAATCCCTTCTCCCATCTAGTAGCCCTCAAAATGTTCTCTGTATCTATGAGTTTGTTTCCATTTTTGTTGTTTTTCTTATTTTGTTCTTTAGATTCCACATGTACGTGAAATCATGTGGTATTTGTCTTTATCTGACTTAATTCATTCAGAGCAATACCGTCTAGGTCCATCAAGGCAATATCTTTTTCCATCCCCTTCCTTTTAGTCTGTGTGTGTCTTTTAATCTGAAGTGAATCTCTTGTAGGCAGTATATGTAGGGGTCTTGTTTTCTCATTCATTCAGCTTTCCTATCTTTTGGTTGGAGCACCTAATTCCTTTCCATTTGAGGTACTTGTTGATAGATATCACCATTTATTCATGTCTTTGATATATGTTTTTTCCTCTTTAAGAAGATCCTTCAACATTTCCTGTAATACTGGCTTGGTGTTGATGAATTCCTTTAGCTTTTTTTTGCCTGGGAAGCTCTTTATCTGTCATTTGAGTCTAAATGATAGCTTTGCTGGGTAGAGTATTCTTGGTTGTAGATCCTGGGTTTTCATCTCATTGAATATTTTTGCCAAACCCTTCTGTCCTGCAAAGTTTCTTTCAAGAAATCAGTGGCCAGTCCTATAGGTGCTCCCTTATAAGTAACTAATTGCTTTTCTCTTGCTGCTTTTAAGATTCTCTCTTTGTTTTTAAACTTTGGCATTTTAATTATGATGTGTCTTGGTGTGGGACTCTTTGGGTTCATCTTGTTTGGGACTCTGTGCTTCTAGGGGTTGTATGTCTAATTCCTTTACCAGGTTAGGGAAGTTTTCTGTCATTATTTATTCAAATAGGTTTTCAATTCCTTACTCTCTCTCTTCTCCTTCTGGAACCTCTATGATGCGAATGTCGTTAAACTTGGTGTTGTCCCAGAGGCTCCTTAAACTATTCTCATTTTCTTGGATTCTTTTTTCTCCTTGGTTTT
>NW_006442490.1:1528957-1532273 GCF_000325575.1 Pteropus alecto | reverse complement strand
ATCTTCATTTCTGACTGTTTCCCTTTGATAATTTCCATTTCCATTTTTATATTTTATATCTTTTTGTTAAAGTTGTCACTGAGTTCATCTACACTTCTCTTAATTTCATTGAGCATCTTTATAACCAGTGTTTTGAACTCTGCATCTATGACATTGCTTGACTCTATTTTTTTTAATCTCTGTTCTGTTCTTTCATATGGTTTCTATTTCTTTGTCTTCCCATTTTAGCTGCCATTCTGTGTCTGTTTCTATGTACTAATCAAAGTTCCTAAGCCTCCCAGTGTTATTAACATGGTTTTGTGTAGTAGGTGTCCAGTGGCAAAGTCCTGAGAGGGGTTAAGCTGCAGGCCAAGTTCAGCCCCAGCCTGTGCCCCTCCAGGGCCACGTGTTAAGATTCAGCAAGCAATCTAAAGATGCTATGCTTATAGTTGCCTCAAGAGGCCATGCCAGAAACTGATGTCAGCTGCCACCAGTGTGAGTCTTGGTGCTACTCAACAAGCTTCAAAGGACTCGCCGAGGACACAAGTGAATGTGGCTTGGATAGGGCCGCGAGTTAGGGGAGGCAAAGTTTCAGGAATCCTTTGGGCAGAGCAACCTCTGTTATCCAGTTTGATGATGTCTCAACTATGGCAGTGCTGTATCCACACACTGGGAGGGGAGAGGGCTCAGCAAAGGAACAGTAGATACCGCCAGCACTTCTACCCAGGAGAAAGTCTTGTCTCCAGCCCTCACTCCAACAACTCAGTGTCCCCCTATAGGTCCCTGGTGCCTCCTGAGCAACGACCTAGTACTGGTGCTCAGAATGAGCTGGTCCATCACTGCCAAAGTCCAGTTGTGGACATGGCCCCTTGAAAGGGAGTGTCTGTAGCTGCCGTAGCCTCTCTCCCACTCAGCCGCTTGGGACCAGGCAGCCTCGCGTTTTTGTCCCTTCCTACCTCCAACCTTTGCAGGGCAATTTCTTATTCCTCTCCCTAGTTGTAGGGCTTCCATTCATCTAGGCCCCAGGAGACTGCTTGCTCTGTGTTTCTATCACAACTTTGATGTGGTCATAAGAGAGGATGAACAAAGAGTCTATCTTCTACACCATTTTGCCTGGTCCCACTTATTTTGTAGTTTAATTTCCATATATCCTCAAATCTTTCCAATTTTATTATAATTGACAATTTAAAAATATATACTTACGATGGACAACTTGATTTAACATATTATGCATTGTGAAATATTCATCACAATCAAACATACTCACCTCTTTACATAGTTATCATTTGTGTGTGTGTGTGTGTGTGTGTGTGTGTGTGTGTGTGTGTGTGTGGTGAGAACACCTAAGATCTACTCTCTTAGATTTCAAGTATTCAATACAATACTGTTAACTATAGTCACATTGTTGTATATTAAATTTCAAGAACTTATTCAACTTGCATAACTGGAATTTCGTACCCTTGACTAACATCTCCCCATATCTCTTCTCCACCCCACCCCCAATCCCCTGGTAATCACCATTCTGTTTTCTTTTTCTATGAATTTGATATTTTAGATTTAGAAATCATGTAGTATTTGTCTTTCTGCATCTGCTTATATCATTTAGTATAATGTCCTTAAGTTTCATCCATATTGTCACAAATGTCAGGATTTCCTTCATTTTTAAGATTGAGTAATATTCTTGTGTGTTTGTATGTATGCATGCATGCATATTATCCATTCATCTGTCGACAGATTTTTAGGTTTTTTCCTTATCTTAGTGGTTGTGAATAATGCTGTGAAGAACATGGGAGTGCAGATATCTCTTTGAGATGCTGATTTCATTTGCTCTGGGTATAAAGCCAGAAGTAAGAGTGCTGGATTATGTGGTACTTCTATTTTCAACTTTCTGAGGAGCTTCCATACTATTTTACATAGTGGCTACACCAATTTACATTCATACTAACAGTGCAAAAGGGTACATTTTTCTCCTCATCTTCACCAACACTTATCTTTTGTCTTTCTCATAATAGCAAGTCTAACAGGTATGAGGTAATATCTCATGGTTTTGTTTGCGTTTCCCTAATAATTAAGTAAGTTGAGCACTTTTTCATATGCCTGTTGGCCATTTGTATGTCTTTTAAGAAATTCAGGTCCTTGCCCATTTTTGAATTGGGTTATTTGATTTTCTACTATTGATTTGTATGGATTCTTTATCTATTATGGATCATTTCCACTTTTTTTAGCTATTATAAATAAGGTTTTTATGAACATTAACATATGAGTTTTTGTTTGAATATGTATTCACTTCTCTTGGATACATACTTAGGAATTAAATTGCTAGGCCATAACTCTATATTTAATTGTTTGAAGAACTGCTAGGCTATTTACCAAAATGGCTGCACCATTTTGCACTCCCATCAACAATGTAGGAGGGTTCCAATTTCTCCACATTCTTGACAACATTTATTGTGTTACTATGTTGTTGTTGTTCTTGTTCTTGTTCTTATTGTTGTTCTTGTTGTTATCCTAGTAGGTGTGAGGTGGTAGCTCATTGTGGTTTTGACTTGTATTGTCCTAATGGCTAATAATGTTGAATATCTTTTTGGGGCCTGATGACCATCTGTATATCTTCTTTGGAGAAATGTCTATTCAGATCCTTTGCTCATGTATTCATTGGGTGAGTTTTCTTTTTATTGTTTCTTGATTAGAGTTCTTTTTATACTCTGGATTTTCAATCCTTATCAGATAAAGTACAGATATTTTATTCAATCCTGTGGTTTCTAGTCATACTTTCTTTTATTTTCAATTAAGTTTGTTGGGGTAACACTGGTTAATATAATTATATAATATTCAGGTGTACATTACATTTGGACATCTGTATATTCTATTGTGTGTTTACCACCCAAAGTACAGTTTCCGACAGCTACCATATTTTTGATCCCCTATACCCACTTCACCCTCTCCATACTCCCCTATATTTCACTCCCTTTACCCCGTATACCTCCCCACTCCTCTCCCACCCCCTACCCTCTGGTAACCACTAGTCTATAGTCCATGTCCATGAGTTTGTTTGTCCTGTTCATTTGTTGCTTTTACATTTATATCCTACATATAAGTGAGATCATATGATTTTCAACGTTTTCTGTCTGGCTTATTTTACTTAGCATGATTATCTCAAGTTCCATCTATGTTGTCGCAAATGGCTGTATTTCATCTCTTCTTATGGCTGAGTAATATTCCATCGTATATATGTAACACAGCTTCTTTAGCCAATCATCTATCATAAGACACTTTGATTGCTTCCATGTCCTGGCCACTGTGAATAATGCTGCTATGAATATCAGTGTGCACATAT
>NW_006442490.1:1523668-1526017 GCF_000325575.1 Pteropus alecto | reverse complement strand
TTATATATTTTTTATGATATTTTTATTTTATTTTATTTATTTTTTAAAGTTTATTGTGGTAACATTGGTTAATACAATTATATAATTTTCAGGTGTACATTATAAATTGACATCTATATATTCTATTGTGTGATTACCACCCTGAGTCCATTTTCCTTCAGCTACCATATATTTGATCTCTTTTACCAACTTCACCCTCCCCCAATCCCCCAATTTTCACTCCCTTTACCCTGTCTACCTCTTCCTTCCTCCCACGCCCCCTAACCCCTGGTAACCACTAGTCCATTGTCTATGTCCCTGTGTCTCTGTTTGCCCTGTTCATTTGTTGCTTTTAGGTTTATATCCCACATATAAGTGATATCATGTGATTTTCAACTTTTTCTGTCTGACTTATTTCGCTTAGCATGATTATCTTGTGGTCCATGCATATTGTCTCAAATGGCAGTATTTCATCTCTTCTTAGGGTTGAATAATATTCCATTGTATATATGTAGCACAACTTCTTTAGCCAATCATCTATCGTAGGACACTTCGGTTGTTTTCATGTCCTGGCCACCATGAATAATGCTGCTCTGACCATTGGTGTGCAAATATCTTTTCGAATATGGGTTTTCGAGTCTTTGGTCACCCCTCTCATATTTGATGAGGCTATCTCTGTGTCCCAGTATGTAGTCAATTCTTGAAAATTTTCCATGTGCACTAGAGAAGAATGTATACACAGCTTTTTGGGGATTGAAGGCTCTGTAAATGTCGATTCTGTCCAGTTGGTCTAATATGTCATTTAAGGATGTTATTTCCATATTCATTTTCTGTTTGGATGACTTGTCCATATCCGACAGTGGATATTTAGGTCACTACTACAACAGTGTTTTCGTTTGTTTCTCCCTTTTGTACTGTTAGTAATTGCTTTATTTATTTCAGGTCTCCCTGATTGCGAGCAAAGATATTAATGTGTTATGTCTTCTTGGTGCATGATTCTCTTTATCATTATAAAGTGTCCCTCAGTATATTTCTTTGCCTTTTTTTATTTTGAAGTCTATTTTGTCTGATATTAGTACCACTACTCTCACTTTTCTCTGAATGCCATTTGCTTGAAATATTATTTTCCACTCTTTCACTTTGAATCTATATTTGTCTTTGGAGCTATCATGTGTCTCCTGGAGGCAGCATATGGCTGAGTTTTGTTTCTTGATTTATTCTGCAACTCTATGCCTTTTTATTGGTGAGTTCAGTCCATTTACATTTAGGGTGATTATTGAAATTTGAGGTCTTCCTATAGCCATGTTATCTTTTGCTTTTTGGTAGCTCAGCAGCAGTGCCCAGTTATCAAAGCAGAAAGCAGAGAAGTGGGGATGGCGGAGAAGCGAGGATGGCAGAGAAACAACAGTTGATTATTACTAGCCATGGTTGAAAAACGTGAGGCTGAGCCGCAGTGCCCATCTCCCAACCCAGAGGGCCTCTCCCTCCATAACCTCCAAGACCAAACACCACAGAGCCCCAGGGGATTCTGAGCAAATACTATCAAAACTGTCATTAACACTGACAGGAACTGAGACTGAGGGTAACAAGCATGATTGAATACTATAAGGAAAAAAAACGGTATTACTAAGGCTTTATATAAAGCAAGGATACAAGAGGATTAGATGCCACCTACTGGAACCAAAAGAAAAGTGCATTCTTAGCAAAAGGCTAAAGATAATCTCCTTTCTTGAAAAAAATAAAAAGCAGAATACACTTCCATTAATGCCCAGGCAGAGAAATGGTCCATTAAACACCAAGAACAACCAAGGCAAATAGGCATCTCAGAAAGAAAGAGAAAAATCTCCAGAAAATAAGCTGAAAGATATAGAATATGTGACTTAAATGAAAGAGAATTCAGGATGGTAATTCAGAAAAAACTCAATGACATCTGAAAGGAGTCATATCAACAATTTCAGGAATTGAAAAAAAACAACTGGATGAGCAGAATGAGTTCTTTAGCAAGGAGATTGAAACCATCAAAAAGAACCCAATAGCCCTTCTGGAGATGAAGAACACACTGCAAGAGTTGAAAAATGAAATAGCAAGCTTCGGAAATAGAGTCGACCAAATGGAGGAAAGGATCAGTGATATCGAAGACTGAAATCTAGAAATAAATTGAAGGAAAGAAGAGAGAAACTGAAGAAAGAAAAATAATGAAAGAGAAATTCAAGAACTAGCTGATACCGTCAGGAGAGGAAACATAAGAATAATGGGCATTACCAAAAGAGAGGAAAGGAGCAGGGACTAGAAAGCATTTTCAGACAAATAGTTGATGAGAATTTCCCAAATCTGAGGAATGAGCTTGAGCTGGGAATTCAAGAATACAAC
>NW_006442490.1:1517160-1520609 GCF_000325575.1 Pteropus alecto | reverse complement strand
AGACCAGTGGAACAGAATAGAGAGGCAAGAAGTCAACCCATATTTACATGGGCAAATAATTTTCTACAAAAAAGCCAAAAACATACAGTTAGAAAGGAAAGCCTCTTCAATATATGGTGCTGGGAAAACTGAAAAGCCACCTACAAAAGAATGAAACTAGACTCTTGTCTATCACCACACAACAAAATTAACTCAAAATGGATTAAGACCTGAATATAAGACCTGAACCAACAAATTGCATAGAAGAAAACATAGGAACTAAACTCAAGGACCATGGTCTTAAAGAGGATTTTATGTATTGTCTCAAAGGCAATGGAAATAAAAACAAAAATAGTTGAATGGCACTACATCAAACTAAAAAGCTTCGGCATCGCAAAAGAAACCATCAACAAGGTAAAGAGACAACCGTCCAAATGGAAAAGTATATTTGCAAGCAATGCCTCCAATAAAGGCCTGATATACAAAATATACAAAGAACTCATACACTCAATAACAACAACAATAACAACAAAAATGATCCAATTCAAAAAAATGGGCAGAGGACCTAAACAGACATTTCTCCCTAGGGGACATACAAATGTCCAGGAAATATTTGAAAAGATGCTCAATATAGCTAGCTATTAGGGAAATGCAAATCAAAACCACAATGAAATACCATCGCACATCTGTTAGAATAGATGCTATCAACAGGACAAGTAATAACAAATGTTGGAGAGGATGCAGAGAAAAAGGAACACTCATAGACTGCTGGTGGGACTGCAAATCGGTACAGCCAGTATGGAAGACAGTACGGAAGTTCCTCCAAAAACTAAAAATTGATCTACCATATGATCCAGCAATCCCTCTACTGGGTATTTACCCCAAAGACTTGAAAACTCACATCCGAAAAGATATTTGCACACTAATGTTCATAGCAGCATTATTCACAGTGGCCAGAACATGGAAGCAACCAAAGTGTCCTACGATAAATGGTTGGCTAAAGAAGCAGTGGTACATATATACAATGGAATATTACTCAGTCATAAGAAAAGAGAAAATACTACCATTTCCGACAACGTGGATGAAGCTCGAGATAATCATGCTAAGCGAAATAAGCCAGACAGAAAATGTTGAAAATGACATGATATCACTTATATGTGGGATATAAACCTAAAACAACAGATGAACAGGACAAACAAACGGGGCAGATGGACATGGACAGTAGACCAGTGGTTACCATAGGGGAGGGAGGAGGTGCAAGGGGATAGGTAGATGGGGTAAAAGGGGTCAGAAAGAAATCTAACTACGGTTGGTAGTTAGTAAATATATATATTTACATTGTGTTTTATATATGCCTTACTGTTAAAATGTACAGCTGAAACTTACTGGATTTCGTTAACCAATGACACCATAAAAAATAATTAATTTTTTTAAAATGTATCATCAAAGAAACATTTATTGAAGCCATCTTAAATAAAGCACTGAAATGGTAGTACAGTTGGCAGCAGCATAGACTACAGATGTGGCTCTTTTCAGCTATCTTTTCACAACAGAAATCCTTCTTAGAGCATGAGAAAAGTTGGATGAGTTATACACATACACACACATGCACACATGTGTGCACACATACATACCCACAGGCACACATACTGGAAACCACATAGGGTAATTCTCCATTTTTTTCCTTCCTCTCTTCCATCCTTCCATTCCAAAGCACCTTCCAGAAAAGCATATTTGTATGTAAGAAATAATAAAAGGTCCACTTTGGCTGTTAGACATTTAGTAATCCCACAGGATAGGGCAGTACAAAATAAAACTGTAAAGGTCCTAGACAGGCCTTGACTGCCAGGCTTGGGAACTCTGAAGTTGGTAGGCAGTGGGGAGCCACTGGAATGTAGTGAGTAAGGAAATACTACTTTTTACTTGGTGTTTCAAAGCAAATAATCTACTGGCATTGTTTAGAATTGATCAAAGAAACAACCTGGGCAAAAGATGGGGAGACCAAAATGTTTTATTAAATTATATGAAAACTTAATTATTTCCACAAAAATCTTAGCTTATAATGTAAAGAAAAATTACTGTTATACAGAGCCCAGTCAGACCAGTGAAGATACTTATACTCTCTTATGTTTTTGTTGATTAAAATATATGCAAAGGTCCTGCGATCAAAAACATAATAAAGAACACAAGAGTCAATGCTGTAGGAACCAGAGTGTCTACATCCCTTTCCAGTGTTTTTTTTTTTTCTTTCATATTACTTTCAGGTATATAGTACAACGGTTAGATATTTATATAGTTTATAAAGTGATCACCCCGGTTGCTTTACACCCATCTAGCACTACACACAGACATTACAATAATATTTACTATATTACCAATGTTATACCCTACAAACCATGGCTGTTTTGTAGGCACTAATTTGTACTACATCATTCCTTCACCTTTTTCACCCAGCCCTGCAACCAGTTTGTTCACTGTATCTGTGAGTCTGTTTATATTTAGTTTGTTTTGTTCCTTTGTTCTTTAGATTCCACATATAAGGGAAATCATATGGTATTTATCTTTTTCTGCCTGACTTATTTCACTCAGCATAATACCCTCTAGGTCCATCCATGTCATTGCAAATGGTAGGATTTCATGTTTTTAATGGCTGAGTAATATTCCATTGTATATATGAACCATAACTTCTTTATCCAATCGTCTATTGATGGGCACTTAGGATACTTCCATATCTTGGCTTTTGTGAATAGTGCTTCCTTTCGTGTACATAGGGGTGCATAGATATACACAAATTAGTGTTTTGGATTTCTTTAGATAAATATGCAGAAGTGCAATTGCTGGGTCGAAGGTAGATCCATTTTTAATTTTTTGAGGGACCTCCAAACTGTTTTCCAGAGCAGCTGTACCAAATCAAAGAATTTGATTTGGAAATAATTAAGTTTTCATATAATTTAATAAAACATTTTGGTCTCCCCCATCTTCTGCCCAGGTTGCTTCTTTGATTTCCAATCCCACCAGCAATGTGCAAGGGTTCCCTTTCTCCACATCCTCATAAACATTTGTTTTTTGATTTATTGATGATAGCCAATCTGGCAGGTGTGAGGTGATATCTCATTGTGGTGGTAATTCGCATTTCTCTGATGATTAACGACCTTGAGCATCTTTTTGTATATCTATTGGCCAACTGTATTTCCCCTTCAGAGAAATAACTATTTAGATCTTCTGCCCATTCTTTAGATTGTTTGTTTGTTTGTTGTTATTGTTGATTTGTATGAGTTCTTTATATATTTTGGATACTAACCCCTTATCAGATGTATCATAGGCAACTATCTTCTTCCATTCGGTAGCTTGTCTTTTCATTTTGTGGATGGTGGCCTTTGCTGTGCAAAAACTTTTTTAGTTTGATGTTAGTCCCATTTATTTATTTTCTCCTTTGTTTACCTTGCCCGAGGAGATATATCCAAAAAGCA
>NW_006442490.1:1502061-1516983 GCF_000325575.1 Pteropus alecto | reverse complement strand
CTGCCTAGTAAATTCACTTATTCATTCAAGCAATGCTTTTGGTTTTAGAGCATCTACTAGGTCCTCGTTCCCTATCTCTGAGGAGCTTGACCTTAGATACATTCATATCAGATAGATCTGGTGATGGAAAATGTGATGAATTTTGATATCACATAACTTGATACCTTCAACTTTGTTCTTCTTTCTCAAGATTTGGCCATTTGAGGTCTTTTGTGGTTCTATATAAATTTTAGGATTATTTGTTCTAGCTCTTTGAAAAATGCCATTGGTATTTTGATAGATATTGCTTTGGGTAGGATGGCCATTTTAATGATGTTGATTCTTCCTACATGAGCATGATATATGCTTCCATTTATTTAAATCTTCTTCAATTTCTTTTTTCAATGACATAATTTTCTGAGAACAGGTCTTTTGCCTCCTTGGTTAATTTGATTCTCAGATATTTTGTTGTTTTTGATGTTATTGTAAATGGGATTGTTTTCTTAATTTCTGTTTCTGAAAGTTCACCATTGGTGTATAAAAATGCAACCGACTTCTGAATATTAATTTTGTATCTTGCTATCTTACTGAATTGATTGATCAGTTCTAAGTTTTTTTGTGGAATCTTTAGGGTTCTCTATATTTAGCATCACATCATCTGCAGACAAGGACAGTTTTACTTCTTCCTTTCCAACTTGGATGCCATTTATTTCTCTTTCTTGTCTGATTGCTGTGGCTAAGACTTCCAACAATGTTGAAAAGGAGTGGTGAAAGTGGGCATTCTTGTCTTGTCCCTGATCTTAAAGAAAACAAATTTAGCCTTTCCCATTGAGTATAATGTCAGCTGTATGTTTGTGATATGTGGCCTTTATTATGTTGAGGTATGTTCCCTCAATTCCCACTTTGCTGAGAATTTTTATCATAAATGGATGCCGCATTTTGTTGAATGCTTTTTCTGCAGCTATTGATATGATCCTATGATTTTTACCTTTCGATTTGTTAATGTGGTGTAGCACATTAATTGATTTGCGGATATCAAACGAAGCTTGCATCCCATGAATAAATATGGTGTATGATATTTTTAATGTATTGCTGAATTTGGTTTGCTAGTATTTTGTTGAAGATTTTTACACCAATGTCCATCGGGAATATCAGCCTATAGTTTTTTGTTTGTTTGTTTGTTTGTTTGGTACGATCTTTGTCTGGTTTGGGAAAATCAGGGTAACGGTGGCCTCATCAAAATAGTTAGGGTGCTTTCTCTCCTCTTGAATTTTTTGGAATAGTTTGAGAAGAATAGGTGTTAGTTCTTTGAATGTTTGCTTAAATCACCTGTGAAGCTGTCTGTTTTCTGGGAGTTTTTGGATTACTGATTCTATTTTGTTGATGATTATCGGTCATTTCAGATTTTCTGTTTCTTCTTGACTCAGTCCTGGGAGATTGTGTTTCTAGTAATGTATCCATTTGGTTCAGAATGTCCAGTTTGTTGGCATATAATTTCTTGTAGTATTTTCTTATAATCTTTTGTATTTCTGTAGAGTCCATAGTTACTTTTCGCCTTTCATTTCTGATTTTATTGATTTAGGTTCATTTTTTCTTGATGAGTCTGGTTAAAAGTTTATTAATTTTGTGTATCCTTTAGAAGAAGTAGCTCTCAGTTTCATTGATCTTTTGTACTGTTTTTCTATACTCTCATTTATTTCGATTCTGATCTTAATATTTTCCTTCTTTCTACTCACTTTGGGTTTTATTTGCTTTTTTTTCTATTTATTTTAAGTATTAAGTTAGACTGTTTATTTGAGGTTTTTCTTGTTTCTTGAGGTAGGCCTGTATTGCTATGAATTTCCCTTTTAGGACTGCTTTCACCGTGTTCCATAGATTTTGAGCTGTTGTGTTTTCATTTTCATTTGTCTCTAGGTATCTTGTGATTTCTTCCTTGATCTCACATTAGCCCACTCATTCTTTAGTAGCATGTTTTTTAGCCTCCATGTGGTTTTGTATTTTCCAGTTTTCTTCTTGTAGTTAGTTTCTCATTTCATAACATTGTGATCAGAGAAGACACAATCTTCTTAAATATTTTGAGCTTTGTTTTGTGTTCTAACATGTGGTTTACCCTCTGAAATGCCCCATGTGCACTTGAGGTAAATGCATATCCTGCTGCATTGGTGTGAAATGCTCTGAAAATATCTATTAAATTAATCTGGTCTAGTGTGACAATAGCACTGCTGTTTCCTTGTTGATTTTCTGTCTGGAAGATTTATCCATTAGTGTCAATGGAGTGTTAAAGTCTCCTACTATGAGTGTATTACTGTTGATATCTCCTTTTATGTAGGTCAATAACTGCTTTATATATGTATATGCTCCTTTGTTGGATGCATATATGTTTACTAGGGTTATGTTCTCTTGTTGTATCGATCCCTTTATCATATATAATGCCCTTCTTGGTCTCTTATTATAGCTTTTCTTTTAAAATCAATCCCTTTACTTTCAGTTCATGTGTGTCAATTGATCTGAAGTAGGTCCTGTAGATAGCATACACATAGATCTTGTTTTCTTACTCATTCAGCTAACCTATGTCTTTTGGATGCACTATCTAAGCCATTTACATTTAAAGTGATTATTAATAGGTACATAATTTTTGCCATTTTATGATTTGTTTTTATGAGTTTTTCCCCTTTCTTATTTTTTACAGAAGTCCTTTTAACATTTCTTTTAATACTAGCATGTTGGTGATGAATTCCTTAAGCTTTTTACTGTGTGGGAAGCTCTTTATCTCACCTTCTACTTTAGTTGATAGTCTTGTGGAATAGAGTAGTCTTGGTTGTAGAGTCTTGTTTTTTATCACTTTGAATATTCCTTGCCAATCTCTCCTGGCCTGCAAAGTTTCTGTTGAAAAATCAGCAGATATTCTTATGGGAGAATCCTTATAAGTAACTAGCTGCCTTTCCCTTGCTGCTTGTAAGATTCTCTCTTTGTCTTTAACCTGTGGCATTTTAATCATGACGTGTTTATATGTGGGCCTCTTTGAGTTCATCTTGTTTGGGACTCTCTGAGCTTCCTGGGCTTGTATGTCTATTTCCTTCACCAGGTTAGGGTAGTTTTCAGTCATGATTTCTTCAACTAGGTTCTCAATCCCTTGCTCTCTCTCTTTTCCTTCTGGTATCATTATGATGCAGATATTGGTATGCTTCATGTTGTCCCATAAGTCTCTAAACTATCCTCATTTCATTTAAAGGATATCTATTAGCTTTATTTTTCAATATAAAAGCCAGATATTTGCATATCATTTTAATAGTGATTCAGTGGTGAATCAATTAACAAATTGTTAAATTAAAATATATTGAACTTTAAAAAAGAATCTTTCTCTTGTTTTTATTTTTTAATGTTCATCGGTCATTAAAATTTTTTTGGTCTTTTTTTCTGGCTTCATTGAAATATAAGAGACAATTAGTTACTCATATTTACATTGTACAATTCAATGAGTTTTTTCAATTATAGTTGGCATACAATAATATATTCATTTCAGTTGTACAACATAGTGATTAGAGATCTGTATAACTCATGAAGTAGTCACCCCACTAAATCAAGTACTCCTCTTGCCCTTTACATGTTTTTTACAACATTGACTATTTTTATTATGCTGCATTTTAAATCTCCATGTCTATTTTGTAACCACCAAATTTTACTTCTTAATCCATTTGCCCTTTTTCACCATCCCCCCAAACCCTTTCCATCTAGTAGCTCTCAAAATATTCTCGTATCTATGAGTTTGTTTCTGTTTTTGTTGTTGTTATTTATTCTGTTCTTTAGATTCCACATGCATGTGAAATCATGTGGTATTTGTCTTTCTCTATCTGACTTATTTAATTCAACATAACACCCTATAAGTTTATCAAGGCAATATCTTTGTCCATCCCCTTCCTTTTAGTCTCTGTGTGTCTTTTAATCTGATGTGAGTCTCTTGTAGGCAGCATATGTAGGGGTCTTGTTTTCTTATCCATTCAGTTTCCCTATCTTTTGGATGGAGCACTTAATTCTTTTCTATGTGAGGTACTTGTTGAAAAATATGCAGTTATCGCTTTATTCATTTCATGTTTTTGATACATGTTTCTTCTTCTTTAAGAAGTCCCTTCAACGTTTCCTGTAATACTGGCTTGATGTTGATAAATTCCTTAGTTTATTTTTGTCTGGGAAGCTCTTTATCTGTCCTTCAACTCTAAATGATAGCTTTCCTGGATGAAGTATTCTTGGTTGTAGATCCTGGGTTTTTAACACTTTGAATATTTGGTGCCAAACCCTTTCGTCCTGCAAAGTTTCTTTTGAGAAATCGGTTGCCAGTCTTATGGGAGCTCCCTTGTAGTCAACTAATTGCTTTTCTCTTGCTGCTTTTAAGATTCTCTCTTTGTCTTTAAACTTTGGCATTTTAATTATGATGTGTCTTAGTGTAGGCCTCTTTAGGTTTCTTTTTTGGGTGACTTTCTGAGCTTCCTGAGTTTGTATGTCTATTTCCTTCACCAGGTTAGGGAAGTTTTCCATTATTTCTTCAAACAGCTCTTCAATTTGTTGTACCCCTGTGACACAGATGTTGTTACACTGGGAGGGGGGACGGCTCAACGGAGAAACAGTGGTTACCATCAGCCTCACCTCCAGCCCTCACTCCAACAACTCAATGTCCCTCTATAAGTCCCTGGTGCCTCCCAAGCAGTTGACCTGGTGCTGGTGCTGGTGCTGGTGCTGAGAGTGAGCAAGTTTGTTACCAGGAAAGTCCGCTCGTGGACATGGCCACTTTCAGAGGTGTCTGCAGCTGCCAGCTGTAGCTGCCACAGCCTCTGTCCCACTCAACCACTCGGGATCAGGAAGCCTCAAGTCTTCACCCCCTCCTACCTTCTACCATTGCAGGGTGATTTTTTATTTTTCTCCCTAGTTGTAGTGCTTCTGTTCATCTAGATCTGAGGTGACTCTGCTTGCTATTTGCTCCGTGTTTCCATCACAACTTTGATTTGGTCACAAGAGGCTTGAACAAAGCTTCTATCATCTATGCCATTTTTTCCCTGACTCAAACTATCCTCATTTTTAAAAATTCCTTTTTCTTATTGTTGTTCTGATTGGGTTTTTCTTCTACCTTGTTTTCCAGCTTGCTGTTTCAATCTTTTGCTTTGTCCAGTCTACTGTTGTTTCCATCTAGTGCTTTCTTCATTTCGGTTATCATATTCTTAATTTCTGACTGTTTTTTAAAATGATTTCTATGCCTTTTTTATGTTTACTATCTTTCTATTGAAGTTCTCACTGAAATCATCCATTCTCCCCCTAAGTTTATTGATCATCCTTATAACCATTATTTGAACTCTGTGTATGGTAAGTTGCTTGCCTCCATTTCGTTTAGATTATTTTCTGGAATTTTTCTCTGTTGTTTCATTTTTGACATGTTTCTTTGTTTTCTCTTTTTATTAGCCTCTCTGTGTTTGTTTCTATGTGTTGGAAAGATTTGTTTCATCTCTCAACCTGGGCCAGATGGCTTTATGTGGTAGGTGTCTTGTGTGGCACAGTGGCACAATCTCCCTATTCACCTGTGCCGGGGGCTCTGTATGTGATCTTTATGTGGGTTGTGTTTGTTCTTCTGTTGTAGCTAAGGCTTTATTTCTGTTAGCACATCAGTGGATGGGATTAATGCTTGGGCTGCCTAACTGTGGGAATTTGCTACACCCTCAGGGTATGTGTTGCTGTGTGGGGTCTGACCCCACTGAGTAAGATTTCCCTAGCAGGCTTGTGTACTTGTTGAGACCACCCTTTGGGTGTACCACATATGGGGCTAGTCAGGAGTTGCTCTGTCGTGGTCTAGCAGCAGCCTCCAGGTGTGTTGGTTTTGTGGTCCTTGGGAGGGGCTACCCAGTAGGCCAAGGTCAGCTGCTGCCTTTGATAGCTCAGGGCTACCTGTTGGGAGCAACGGCGATCTACAGATGTTTACTGCCTGTGCTGAAAGAGACAATGCTCTAAGCTGAAGTCTGGTTACCCTTGTGCCAGGCCTGGGGTGGTTTACTAGAAGGATTGGTGCCCCTCAAAGCCTGAGGTGGCCCGTCAGTTGTCCATAAGACTCCACAACTGGAAGAGTTTCTGTTGCGTGGTACTATAGAGTTGCTTTTAGGAATCACCTCGATGGAACCTGATTCCCCAGAGGCCTCGGAGGTATCACTGCAGCCCTGGAGCTAGAGATTTTTTCAAGAAGTCATCTAGAGAGGAATTGATACCAGCACTGACTTGCCAGCTTTCACAAACCTGTTTGGAATTGGAGGCCAGAAGACAAAAATATCCAATAATTTTCTCTTATGATTATGGCAGCTGAGAAAGTCCCACGATCTACCATATATAAGCTGGAGACCAGAAAAGCCCGTAGTGTAATTCCAGTTACTCCACAGCTCTGAGCACCAAGGAAGCTGATCGTGTAAATCCCAGTTCAAGGACAGGAGAAGACCTGGCTCAAGCAGGCAGACAAGTGAAAAAATTTCTTTTAAAATGATACTGGTCTCAAACCCTACAAAATGGAGCTCCACCCTTGGATATGTTGTAAGGTAAGGTTTTGTTTGCAGAATTTTAGTGTGACCTTTTCTGAGGCAGAACATTGTGTTGGGGGCAGAGGAAGGAGAGTGGTAAATGAGGGTGGGAAATGCTGGATTGTGATTAACCAGATAATGAACCCCATCTGCTTTTAATCAGCCCCTTCCTGTTCTCCCAGACCTTTAAACTTTTAATATTAATGGAAACAGATTTAAATTCTGGAAAGAGCTATTCTGGAAACTAATTGGATATTTACTAGGTGAAAAGTGAAATTGTGCAGGCATTTCATAGGGTTTGGTATTTGACAGGTGCCATTTTTCTTTCCAATGTGTTGCATACCTCTGTTTTATAAACCGATATGGATAGTGGCATAAAAAGATTACAGGTTTGCATCGTGCTGAGTCCTGGGAATATTTTTCCAGAGTGGGGGAAGCGGGTATTGCTGGGCAGAAAAAGAGAACTTCAGCTAGGGACAAGGCTGAAATACTTGAATTGGTAGGGCCGAATTATTTGAAAGTAAAGAATGACAAGTCTTTAAAAGAAATAGAGCCATGTTCATAAATGGAGATTGTACCCAGAGAGAGACATTACTTATGGAACTATCCTATGAAAGTCTGTCTCCATCTAGAAACATAAAGTCTCCATTGGCTTCAAAAAGGACTTTGTAGTTAGAAGAAGTAGGAAAACACCGAAAGGGAGTGGGAAACTTTTATTAAAACAAAGTGCAGATCTCTCCAGGGTTGTAGGCAAGCAGAACAAGGGTTGACTGATCTGTTAGGAAGGAATGAAGAAGAGCTGCCCCAGTAGGTTGACTCAATCCCCTTGGGTTCTGTCCTTGGAGAGTCTCTCACTTCAATTGTTACTGCTGTGAGCATCACAACCCCCATATGTTCTTCCTTTAATGGTCTGGCTCTAGTGAGAACAGAGCACTTCTTTGGGGAATTCCTCTAGATATAGTTGAAATAGGCCATAATTTATTTGTAGTTCCAGTTAACTGGTCTAGTTTCACCAGAATTTTAGCTGCTTTTTGGCTCTCCTAGATCCTTGTTCATCTCAACACGGCTGGCGCCGTCTTATTTCCACCTAGAGAGTGTGATCACTCAGTAATCTTCCCTTCCAGCCAAAACGGAGAAGAGCTCATTTTCATGATCCAATTTTTTTTCTCAAACAAATCATTAGTTCTGGTTTTCAATGTGAAGAATGCTTTTTTCCCCCCATCGATTGGCAGGATGAGGTATGTTTTTTATCTGTGTATGCGATGTTGGTCACAGATGAGGCTGGGCAGAAATGTCTGGACTGCTCAGTGCAAATTGAGCCACTGCTGGGAGAACCCGCACCTATTGACAAAGTAGTATATTCAGGTCTCAAGGGACAGACAGAACTACTTTGCATGACTCTATTTATGTCCTTTAAGGAGGACATTCTAGGAGCATTAGGGAAGTATCTCAATCAAGTAAAAAGCTTTCTTCTGTAAAAGGAGTCTTGGATGGCCATATGTGCCATTCAGCTTTTTCAAAAAAAAAAAAAATAGATGATTACTTGGAGTAAAAATTAAATATTTTAGCGTCTTCAGATTCATGAAGAATATGGTACACTTTCAGCTTATCCTGAAAAGTAGGCCTTTTAGAGCAATATTCTTGCAGATGAAGAAACTGAGGCCAATTTACAGAAAGTCACTCAGTAAATCACTAACAGAGCCAGGACTAGCGTCCAGGCTGCTTCAATGCCAGGGCAGTGCACTGTCAGGTAAAGAACTTTGGGAAACCAAATTAAGGCAATAGAATTAAGCTTCCTGGATCACAGAGAGATCAAACCCAGGACCAAGGACATTTCATTATTGCTTTCTAATCCAAGGTTCTAAAGGGCCCCCATCTGGTATGGGAATCCTGAGCAAGAAAAGATCTCTTTATTCCCACCAGGTTCAGTCCTAGCACCTGGGCTCTTTGGTTATAGCTATAAGATAGTCCCTGGTGGAAAATTTTTGTTACTTTCTCTCCCAATTATTGCTTTCACTCCTCTAAACTTATACTGGAAACTATGTGTGTTCTGTGAAGTTCACAGAATGTATGTCTGGAGTAAATTGGATAGAGGAAGAAAAGGAGGGAGTGGAGAGGGCAGTGATGAGTTTCCTTGAATCCAGAGGCCAAACTCAACCCAACCATATGGAATACCTTGGGCTATATCTCCTGAGAAGTGTTCATCTTCAACGGATTATTCAGAGACTTGCTGTTGACCATATACCCTCCAAGGATCACCATTCCTAGTCTGCAACTTTCTTGCTTTTCAAAAACCCAGCTGAAAAAAACTACTGCCCATTTATAGTTTGAATAATAATAGTTTACCTATGTGTCAGAAATTCACTTTGTAGGATATCTCTGGCGATTATTTGAAATTCACTTTGTAGGATATCTCTGGCGATTAGATGAAATTCATGTAACATAAAATTAACCATTTAAAATTAACAGTTCAGTGTCATCTAGTACATTCATGATGTTGTGCAACCACCACCTCTGTATAGTCACAAAACATTTTCATCACCCTAAAAGGAAACCCTATACCCATTAAGTATAACTACTAATTCCCTTCTCTACATAATCCCTGGCAACCATCAGTTTTCATTATTCCTCTATTGATTTACCTATTCTGGATATTTCATATAAATGGAATCATACAGTATGTGACCTTTGGTGTCTAACTTCTTTCACTAAGCATAAAATCTTCAAGATTCATCCAAGTTGTAGCATAAACTAATACTTCAGTCATTTTTATGGCTGAATAATATTTCATTGTCTGGGTCTACCACAGTTTGTTTATTCAGTCATTCGCTGATGGGTTTTTGAGTTATTTCCATTTTTTGGCTATTGTAAATAGTGCTGCTATGAATGTGTGTGTACATGTTTTCGTTTAAGTATTAATTTTCAGTTTTGGGGGGTATATATCTAGGAAAGAAATTGCTGGGTCTTATGGTAATTCTGTTCAAATTTTCAACATACTGTATGACAAATTTTTAATATCATTCTGACTTCTCTTGACCACTTCTCAAGCTCAGTGGCAATATCCTCCCATTTTATAGCTGGTTGATGTTCAGGTGATATTAATTGATTTTAAAACTAGTCTATTTAGTCTAAAACTAATAAAATGCAAATTTTCAAGTACGTTTTATTGCAAATTCATTATGAAATGCTTTCAAAATCAAACAGGAAATTATTTTTAAATTATAGACCAGCATTAACTACTAGAACATGTTGCACTTTTCAGCATGGTAGCCACTAGGCACATGTAACTATCAAGCACATAAAATGTGGCTAGTAAGGCTAAGGAGATGAATTTTAAATTTAATTTAAAATTAATTTTTATTAAAAATAAAAATTAAATTTAAATAGCCACATTTGACTAGTGGCTACCACTGTTATAAACTGCAATTCCAATCTTTTCCAGCAGAGTAAAAACTGAAACTCATCCACAAGCAGTATTTATTTTTCACATTAGTGAAGAAAAATAGCCTTGGATATGCTAAAAAAAATAAATTTTCTTTGTAAATATCAAGCATAAATATCAAATATAAATGCTGGTAAGATTGGTGCAAGAAATGGTATTTTCAAATAGTGTGGTGGCAATGTAAATTCATTCATTCATGTATTCATTTATTTATTTATCCATATTATTCTATAAATGTTTTAGTTGAATGCTTATTATGTGTCAGGCACTGTGCTATGTGGTGAGAACAAAGATATGAATAAGACATAATCCCTCCCCTCAAAAGTTTACAGTCAAGTAGCCAGGTAAACACAAAATTGCAATATGATGGGATGATACTAATGGTTTTCAGTTTTTCAAGGATTCTCTTTTCTCCACATCCTCACCAACACTTGTTATCTCTTGTCTTTTTGATAATAGGCATTCTATCAGGTGAGAGGTAATAACTCATTGTGGTTTTGATTTGCATTTCCCCGATGATGTTGAGTTCCTTTTCATATGCCTGTTGGCTATATCTGTCTTCTTTGGAAAAAATGTCTATTTAGTTATTCTGCCCATATTTAAATTGGATCGTTTGGTTTTTTTTGTTATTGAGTTCCATGAGTTCTTTTATATATTTTAGATATTAACCCCCATCAGATATACAATTTGCAAATATTTTCTCCCATTTTGTAGGTTGCCTTTTCATTTTGTTGGTGGTTTCCTTTGCTGCGCACAAGCTTTTTAGTTTGATGTAGTCCCGCTTGTTTATATTTGCTTTTGTTGCTTGTGCTTTTGGTATCAAATACAAAAATTAATCACCAAGATTGATGTCAAGGGGATTGTCTCCATGTTTTCTTCTAGAAGTTTTATAGTTTCAGGTTTTATATTCAAGTTTTAAATATATTTCGAGTTAATATTGTATATGGTGTGAGATAGTGGTCTAGTTTTTCCAACACTGCGTATTGAGGAGACTATCCTTTCCCCTTGTACATATGCATTGGTTTATTTCTGGGCTCTCCCTTTTATTCCACTGATCTACGCATCTGCTTTTATGCCAATACACACAGTTTTGATTACTAAACTTTGTAATATAGTTTGAAATCAGGAAGTATGACATCTCCAACTTTATTCTTCTTTCTCAAGATAATTTTAGCTATTTGGTATCTGTGGTTTTATACAAATTTTAGGATTGATTGTTCTATTTGTGAAAAACACCAGTGGAATTTTGATAGGGATTTCATTGAATCTGTAGATAGCTTTAGGTAGTATGTACATTTTAATGATATTTTTTCTTATAATCCATGAGTATGGAATATATTTCCATTTATTTGTGTCTTCAATTCCTTTAGTCAATTTGTTATAATTTGGGGTATATAGATCTCTCACTTTCTTGATTAAATCTATTCTTTTTGATGCAATTAGAACTGGGATTTTCTTAATTTTTTCTAATAGTTTGTTATTCATGTACATAAACACAACTGATTTTTGTATATTGATTTTGTATCCTGTAAATTTACTTAATTCCAGCAGTTTTTTTTTTTTGGTGGTATTGTTAGGATTTTTTATAAATAGTATCATGTCATCTGAAAATAAAAATGGTTTTACTTCTACTTTTCTGATTTGGATGCCTTTTGTTTCTTTTTCTTGCCTAGCTACTTTGATTAGGACTCCCACTACTATGCTGAATAAAAGTGGTAAGACAGCATACTTGTCTTACTTCTAATTTTAGAGGAAAGGCTTTCAGCTTTTCATCAATGAATATGATGCTTGCTGTGGGCTTGTCATATCTGGCCTTTATAATATTGAGGTAAGTTTCATCTATACTCAGTGGTTTGAGAGTTTCTATCATAAAAATGTTAAATTTTGTCAAATCCTTTTTTTTCTGCCATCATTGAGATAACTATATGATATTTATTCTTCATTTTGTTTTCATGGTGTATCACATTAGCTGATTTGTGGATGTGGAACCATTCTTGCATCTCTGGAATAAATCTTACTTGATCATGGTGTGTGATTTTAAAAATATATTGTTGCATTTGATTTGCTAATATTTTATTGAGATTTTTGCACCTAAGTTTATCAGAAATATTGTCCTCTATTTTTTTTTTTTTTATTGTAGTGTCTCTCTGATTTTGGTAGCAATCTAATTTTGGCCTCAAAAATTGGTTGTGTTTTCTATTCTTCCAATTTTTATAGGAGTTTCAGAAATATCATTAACAATTTTTTAAGTACTGACTTTTCAGTGCTAAAAAATTTATATGTATTATTTCATTTAATCCTTGCAATAACCCTGTGAGTTATGTATGATTATCCCCATTTTACAGACAAGGAAGCTGTGGCTTAAAGAAATTAAATAAATTGACAAATTAAATAAGTTGCATTGTAAATGCCACAGTTGAAATATATACAAGGTACAGTCCCATCACAAATAAGAGAGTAATTCACTATGTTTGGAGTGCAGGTAGGAGTAGAAGGAGGGAAACAGTTGGATTTTGAAGGATGTGCAAAAAATATGCCCACAACAATCCATTTGGCTATATAGCTTAAATTTTTTTTTTCACATAATTTGATCTAGTAACTCTACTTAAGGGAATTTATCTCAAGGAAACATCCAAAAGTACGGGGAAGAAAACTTACATGAATGAGAGTGTTCATTTCTCTATTATTTATAATGCTGAGCAATTGGAAGCAATCTACACGTTTAACAACAGGAGAATGGTTTAAAAAATTATGGTCTCTCTACTCTGTGGAATATTAATACAACCACTGAAAAAATTAAATGGTAATTAAGAAGACCATGTAACAATATCAAAAATACTTACAGTATGATGCCAGGTGATAAAAGCAAAACATTGCATTATATGTTAACTATGAATTCAATTATGGAGACTATGATTCCATATGAACAGGGCTACAAAGGATACACACACAAGAGTTAAGGTAAGAGTTTATTTTTCTTTTTTCAAAATGTTATTTAATATCATTTTATTTTTTACTATAAAATAAGGGGAAATTTAACAAAAGACGTCAAACCTTTTCCCTGGTTTTAATGTGACCTCTTACTTGTTCCAAATAGTCAATTGCACTGGAAATTTTGAGATTCCTTTTTAAGTGGATCTGACGTGGAAAATATAGTGCGGTCTGTTCTGTCTTAGCCAACTCAGAATTAGTCTCTGGGTAATGAAAGTAAGTTGAGAAATGTTTTCTTTGCACATGTTTGAATGGTCTTGATTTTATAGTGAGGTACAACAGAAATTACATTGCTGTCAAATATTTGCTGGTGTTTATGAAGGCACAAATAAAAGAACTAATGAGCAACAGTCATTCCATTTTCAAAATACCTTTCTCCTGGGACTGGAGTAGGATACTGAGAGTATTTCTTTTTAATTTATGTGATGACATTAATATAGATAGAAGTTTTGATTTTGATAATGGGATGCTGCTGATAGACAAATTTGGAAGTTTTGATTTTGATAATGGGATGCTGCTGATAGACAAATTTGGAGAAGGATATATTTGTTTTTCTTAAGTTGTCAGGATGACTTAGTTGTACAACTACAACCTCAATTATGTGATCACCTTGGTGTGATGTGAGTAAGCCCTTGAGACACAAAATCCATTTACTAATGGGACCACCACAAGTCTGAGAAAAGCAATACAGAGGTACCGTTTTTGTGCAGGGTTAATTTCTCATCTAACAAATATGGTTGACCGTTAGACCTAGCATAACATATTGGCTAAGAGTCACACAGATTAGACCTCAAATTCTGGCACCCCATTTGCTAGCCATGTGACCTTGGTAAGTTATTTCAACTTTCTATGCCTCAGTTTTCTCATCTGTAGAAAGGGAACAGTAATAGAGCTTACCTCATGGAATTACTTTGAGTAGAATCACAATACCTAGTGCTCAGCATAGTATCTGACACAAGCTGATAGTTAATAAATGATAACCACTATTATTAGTATGTGTAAGTAACAGGTTGTTTACTTGTCTTTTTCCTCTATTATACTATAAATTACTTGAGGGCAGGGAGTATGTGTGACTTGTTCACCATTGTAACCCCACACCTTAGTACATGGTTTGGGACAGAGCTGTTGCTCAAGAATTATTTGTAGATGTTTTGTATTCTTTTATGATATTGTTAGTCAGATGTGGCCACAAGAGGAGGCAGAGGGGATGCTCAAGAAAACGAAGATTATTATGCTCACAGGTACAAGAATCACTGCACACCCCACAGGGACACATGGGAGGGAGACTAGGGTGGTCAGGAGGCAAAGGCAGGAACAAGGGAAAGGTTTAAGCTGTAGCCTTTATTGAGCTTTTGGTTGAA
This sequence comes from Pteropus alecto, assembly GCF_000325575.1. Taxonomy (NCBI): domain Eukaryota; kingdom Metazoa; phylum Chordata; class Mammalia; order Chiroptera; family Pteropodidae; genus Pteropus; species Pteropus alecto. The sequence continues at coordinate 1,502,665 of NW_006442490.1, read as the reverse complement.
AAGGCAAGGCAGGGCAATGTAAAGAGTTTTAAGTTGGCTAGTTTGAATAATTTCCATGGGCTTTGGGCTATAGTGGTATTCTCCAGTTTTCTGGCACCTGGCTTTGAGATGGTTAAGGAAGAGAAATATTGTCTGGGTGTCAGGGCCAGACAGAGGAGATATGGCGTTAGATTGGTCAGTTTGCATATCAAAAGTATACTATTGGCTAGATCTTTTGCTATTTCTAAAAATTAGCTAGCCCTAGGAGGAGCAGTCTTTCTCCAGGTAGAAAGGTTTTTTAATATGTCAAAACATCATAATGTACAGGAAATTTAAAATATTTATAATACAGTAGAATGAATTTAATGACTGCCTAGTGGTTTTTGTAAATACCAGGAAACATGAGATGTAGCTCCTGCTCTTCAGGAGTTTACGGACATTGTATATGGGGTAGGGTGTGAGGCAGAGAGATGTGGACAGTCATCTGGGGGTTTAAGGGAACAGGTATTCAACTTAAAGCCAGAAAACCAGATTTTAAGTACTAGTTCTTACTAGCTATGTGGCCTTTGGAATACCAGTTAAGCTTTCTGAGCATCAGTTTCTTCAACCCTAAAATGAGAATAAT